>NC_069503.1:559815811-559818311 GCF_027579735.1 Bombina bombina | reverse complement strand
GGGGCGAGTTGTAGCCCATAATATACATACACAGTTGTCTATATTTAACTTGTGAGCGCTAATTGTGAGGGGATCATTTGGGAACTGTATAACAAAGTAAAAAGTGACATTTATCCAAGTAGTGCATGGTTGGAGTCTACACTGGACGCTTGTCTTTATGTTTATAATGTGAGTACTTATATAGAAGATCATCTAGTTGTATCTCTTAGAAACCCCAAAAAATTGACAGCCCAAATTAAACAAGGGAGGACCAGATAAGACTATCTTGAGGGGCCACATATGGCCCCAGGGCCAGTACTTTAAGATCACTGTTTTAGACTGATATATAATATATCAGGGCATTATGAGGATGTAGAAGATGAGGTAGAATATAAAAAATTTTGTCACAAAGTGGCAGTTATTGTTCCTTTAGATTTAGTATCATGTTAAAATTATTTTGCAGTAAGGCACAGCATACTATCTTTGCTTTGTTGAGCGATCTCTATTTGTCTGAGCCAGAGCCTCCTTTTCTTTCATGAGTACCCACCTACATGTGAGCTGGGACTGTTCCTCTCTTTCTGGACTTCCCCTATTAGCACATCCTCAACCTATAATCTTTGGGCCTAGACCTACCCTCTCTTCCTGGTCTTTGTGTAATTTAAAAATCTTACAAAATTAATAATTGAACAATTGTCAATTGTATTGTTAAGGTGCATCAAAAATCATAACAAAATTGTTCACCAAGAATCATTTTTATTTTTATAAAAATGTAAAATTTGTATCTAAATTACACAGGAATAAATTGTATTAAATTTGCACAATGTAAATTGTATTACAGCCTTCAAACATCACAAAGACAAATACCACAGATCTGTAAAAACTATGTGATATTTTTAAAACATATCAGTAAATTGTATTTTAAGTACACTGGATGCGCAAAAAACACAGAAATTTGTACTACTAAGTACAAAATACAAAGCGTAATTGTTGTTTTTTCGTAAAATGGGCTAAACATTTTATGGGCATAAAACATTTTATGGGCATATATGAAATTTTCTCTCAAATCCCAATGTAATTCCCTAAACATTTCTGTCCCTCGGTTCTCACTGTTTTGTTCTGCAAATGAAAAGGTGGCAAGTTTTTATCAAAATCCTCAAAATACTTATAACCCTAATAGAAAATCACATGCATACAAATATTTATTTATTTATAAAATATTTTACCAGGAAGGATACATTGAGATTTCTCTCGTTTTCAAGTATGTCCTGGGTTTTAAGTATGTCCTGGGCAATTATAGAGGCAATTACAAGATGCTATATACAGAAAGCAGCATAATGTGATTTATTTTGGCTGCAGCTGTGCACCCCATGTTCACTGCTAACTTTGCCTTACACAGCAAACGGTCCCTTTCCAGCGAGCTCCATTACTTTCAATAGGAGACATCTCGTCCCTCGCAGGGACTACCCCTTTTAAAGATAATTTCACCAGCCCCTGCGAGGGTCAGCGAGAAAAAACACATTTGATCTGGCGATAATCGGCCCCAATTCACCTCCAGTAGCTCAATCACCTGTCACCTCCCTGAGCTCCCTAAAATACTTTCCCTCTATGCATATTTATCATCCTCTCCATAACAAATGAACTAAAACTACTATTTATTAAACAAAATGTAAACAACAAAAGCAATTTAAAATCTTTAACAAACAAAGAATGAAAAAATATGTACCAAAGCAATGTAAATACATAAAAAAAGATGCAGGGGGTGATATAAAGAGGTGACAAGAAGTGAGAGAAGGGGGATATTAGTGGCAGCACTGATTGTAATGTGTGGCTGATTTAAGATCATTATTGTCATTAGAAATGTATTCAGTCATCATTGGCAGGACAAAGGGTTAAAATAGATATTGGGAGTGAGTGGAAAAGTTATTATTGGGTATTTGTACTATGTGTCTGTCTGTGCTACAACTACCTGTTACACCATCTGTTTGTTTTGGTATGTTCATAGCAATTTATAGATATAAACCTATATGAGTAAATGCTCAAATGTACTAAAAAAATGAAAGAGATAGAAAGGTAAAAAATGAAATGTACATTAATGCATTTCAATTTGAAATATAAGCATGTATAAAATATACTTTCATCAGTAAAAATGCTTGTTAAAATAGTTATTACTGTTTTCATGTAAGATACGCACATATCCTGTGCACCAGTTTTCAAACACCATGCATGCTCTGAGAGCTATCGGCGGTGTGTATTGCTTCTGTAGACTTAAAGGAACAGAATAGTCCAAAATAAACTTTGATGATTCCAATAGGGCATGTAATTTTAAACAACTTTCTAATTTACTTTTATCACCAATTTAAATTTGCTTTGTTCTCTTGGTATTCTTAGTTTTAAAGCTAAACCTAGGTAGGTGCATATGCTAATTTCTTAGACTTATATGAATGCATTTTGACCATTTTTCACCACTAGAGGGCATTAGTTCATGTGTGTCATATATATCACATTGTGCTCCCGCACGTCA
>NC_069503.1:559695811-559810811 GCF_027579735.1 Bombina bombina | reverse complement strand
ACAGGGGAGAGACACAGGGGAGAGACACAGAGGGGAGAGAGACACAGAGGGGAGAGAGAGAGAGAGAGAGAGAGAGAGAGAGAGAGAGAGAGAGAGAGAGAGAGAGAGAGAGAGAGAGAGAGGGGAGAGAGAGAGACAGAGGGGAGAGAGAGAGACAGAGGGGAGAGAGAGACACAGAGAGGAGAGAGAGACACAGAGGGGAGAGAGAGACAGAGAGGAGAGAGACACAGAGGGGAGAGAGACACAGAGGGGAGAGAGACACAGAGGGGAGAGAGACACAGAGGGGAGAGAGACACAGAGATGAGAGAGAGAGACAGAGATGAGAGAGAGAGACAAAGAGGAGAGAGAGAGACAAAGAGGAGAGAGAGAGACAGAGGGGAGAGAGAGACAGAGAAGAGAGAGAGAGACAGAGGGGAGAGAGAGACAGAGGGGGAGAGAGAGAGAGAGAGAGAGAGAGAGAGAGAGAGAGAGACACAGAGGGGAGAGAGACACAGAGGGGAGAGAGAGATAGAGGGGAGAGAGACACACAGAGGGGGGAGAGAGAGACAGAGGGGAGAGAGAGAGACAGAGGGGAGAGAGAGAGACAGAGGGGAGAGAGAGAGAGAGAGACAGAGGGGAGAGAGAGACAGAGGGGAGAGAGAGAGGGCAGATAGAGAGATAGAGGGGAGAGAGAGAGATAGAGGGGAGAGAGAGAGATGGAGGGGAGAGAGGGATAGAGGGGAGAGAGAGAGACAGAGGGGAGAGAGAGAGACAGAGGAGGGAGAGAGACAGAGGGGGAGAGAGAGACAGAGGGGGAAAGAGAGACAGAGGGTGGAGAGAGAGAGAGAGAGAGAGAGAGAGAGACAGGGGGAGAGAGAGAGATAAACAGAGGGGAGACACAGAGAGGAGAGAGAGGGAAAAAAAGTTGGAAAAACAAAGTTGGAAAAATTAAATTAAACCGGCACCAGCAGCATAGTAAGTGTTACCACCGGCACGGCACCTATACAATACACACAGTGACAGTCTGAGTCTCTACCGTTACCTACCTCAGAGTCCAGCACAGCACGCACTGCCACCAGTCTGTCGCAGGTGATGCTCTGAGTCTGGGCCTCCCGGCTCACATAGTTCCCTTCCCGCCCAGCAAGTCAGCCCGCCCCAGACCAGAGAGGACATGTTCCTGTGTCTGATTGGCTGAGGGGCGGGCAGTGCTCCAGAGGCTTCAATAGAGAAGCCTCCTGTGGGAGCGGTATGGGCTGCAAAGTGAGTGAGCGCTTAGCCACTGGGTGGCACTGTGGCACTCTCTCTCTAGCAGCCCATACTATACAGATTCATATTGCGCAATGGAAGGGAAGCTCGCCTCTACTTCCTTGCGCAATATGAATGTACTGTAGAGACCTAAAAAAAAAACGTAGTAGACACAACACAGGCGGGGGTGGGGGGGTAGGAGGGGTCAGTTTGAGGAACCAAATTATTATTAATAAAAAATTGTGTATTACCCACATTGGCGCTGCCTCCCCTGCCTCCTATGAATGCACGTCACTGGCATTGAGACTCTCTTATACCGACTCAGCTACTGTTACTAAGCAACAAACTCAAAGAGCCAACCTTCTCTTTCTTAAAGCTACAAGTTACTACTTCTAGTTCTATTGCTCACAACGTTTTTCTATTGTGATACAATACAAACATCTCAGCTTTTTTATACAAAAAGTGATGTATTCTGGATAATTTGTCCCTACTATTTCAGAGAGATGTTAAATGAATGAGCTACACTTTTTGTAAATAAATGGTTTATTATATTATTTACTTACAAGAAAAAAAAATTCAGCTGGTGAAATGCTGTCAGTTTAATAATTCTCTATATATTAAAAAAGGTCTATTATTATTTAAATTATTTTTGTTTAGTTTTAAAATGCTCTATTTCTGTAAATATGCTTTGTTTAAAATGTAAAATTAAACTTCATTGGTTATAAGTTGATAAGAGATTTACCTTAGGTTAAGTCTCTAGGCGCATGACGATGGTTCGCTTAGACCAGTGTTTCTCAACTCCAGTCCTCAAGTAACCCTAACAGTCCAGATTTTCATGATATTTTACCTAGAGCACAGTTGAAACAATCAGCTGATCAGTAACCATAGCTTCTAACCTGCTCTTACCCTCAAACAAAAACCTGGCCTGTAGGGGGTACTTGAGGACTGTAACACTGACTTAGACCATGCAATTTTTTAGGCCTTTCAGTTTGCTTCTACTATCACATTTAACTTGTTCTCCTCGTATCCGTTGTTGCAAAACGTACCCAGGTAGGCTTGTGAGCAGCAATGCATTACTGGACACTAGCTGGCTATTAGTAGCTACACATATGCCTCTTGTCACTGGCTCACCAGATGTGTTTAACTAACTTGCAAGTAGTGCTTTGTAGTTCTGGAGCTTATGTTACTTTTGTGTTTAACCCATTGCAGGTTAATCACTTAGAACATATTCTTTTTGTCTTTTTATCCCTTTAAATTGTTTATCATTGAATTTAACATAGATAGGATTCAGTTTATCTAGCTTTTTAGAATTCATATCAATACATGAAGCAAGCAAGTATCCTAAAATAAGGTGCCCATATGCTGAATATAGTTAACTGGCAATATGTAATAAAGGGATAAAGTAACTGAGCATTCCACAAAAATAAATAGATAAATAAATAGATAAATTAAAAAATAAATAAATAATGGTTGCATGGCATATTTGAGGACTTTTATACAAGTCTATAAGTTAAAGAGATACTAAACCCAAATATTTTCTTTAATGATTCAGATAGAACATGGAATTTTAAACAACTTTAGATTGCATGTTTAAGAAACTTTAGAAATGTACTCCTATTTTTAAATGTAACCACCAATAAGCAAGCACTGTCCAGGGTGCTCAACCTAAAATGGGCCAGCTCCTAAGCTTTACATACCTGCTCTTCAAATAAAGATAGCAAGAGAACAAATACAAATTTATAATAGCTATAAATTAGAAAGTTGCTTAAAATTACATACTCTAACTGAATCATAAAATAAAAAAAATTGGGTTTAATATCCCTTTAAGGGGAAAAAATGAAAATCATGAGTACATTACATTACTTTCCTCGTGCATTTCCTCTAAATACTCTTGAGCTAAAAATTGCACTTAAAAACTTAATTGAGTTAGCTCTAAATAAATGAGTTTATGAGTTTATAGGCATTTAAATCAGTTTTTTTTAAAAAAAAATTGCCATGTTAACTTCTGTCATGCTGGTTTATTGGCATATGAAATATTTAGTTACTGAAGGGTTAATGTCTTTAGAATTCTGTTGAAAGCATCCTTCTATTAAAAATTGCCTTGCATGCCAAGATTGCCAGCAAAGAGTTGACAACATCAGCTAATTAATCAATTAACAATAAGATGTAAAAGGAAGCCGGGCAGAGCCTTTAGTAGCTTGCCTGGCCTAAAGCTAAGAGGCGCCCAGCTGCTGATTTCTCACTAGAGGCCCTAACATTGAAATTGTAACTTCTGGTGCATGGCTTTGTAAACTTCTTAACCTTTTAACGCCGTTATGCCGTTCTATTCCGTCATATTTACACTGGGCTTTAAAGCCGTTATGACGGAATAGAACGTCATATCAAACGGCTGTCCTGAAGCCTTCTGCGCTTCAAGGACTTGATCGCGGTCTGGAGGGCGTTCCTAGGGTTGTAGGGACGCCCCCCAGATGCGATCCAATAATTGAAATCTCGCGATCGTATGCACGATCGCGTAGTTTCAATTTGTCTACATCGGAACAGGTGTTCCGATGTAGACACTTTAACCCTGTCACGAAAGGGTTAAGGTAGTATGAATTGTTTGTACACAAAGGATGCATTATGTTATGTTCTGACATACAGATGGGAAAAAAGAGACTGCTATAGCCCCATCTAGTCATCTACCATTTAATAATATTAGTTACAACCCCCCCCCCCCAGACACACACATTTAACCAACAATTTTATTCCAAGAGGAAACAAAATATTAATTTGTTGTGATGTTTAACAATTCTTGTAAGTGTATAAAAATCAATATGGTATTACAAATAGCTAAGTGACAAGCAGAACATTCTTACTAATTTGTGGAGAGAAGGTAAACTTCACAAGCCATAATTCACAATTCTCGCAGTAGTGATTAAGCATTATGGACCGTCTAGATCTTGTTTTAGCTGTAGAAATGTAATCTAGATGTCATTGGAAATTTTTAAATGGAATCTAGATCTTGCTAGAGCTGTTCAAATGGAACTGCTGTGTGCTTATGTATTAAAGGGACATGAATCTATTTTGTTTTCTTTCATGATTTAGATAGACTATGCATTATTAAAAAAAGCTTTCCAATTTACTTATCTAATTTTCTTCATTCTTTTGGTATCCATTGTTGAAATGCATCGGAGATAGCTGCTGATTGGTGGCTGCACATATATGTCTCTCCTCATTGGCTCACCGAACATGTTAACCTAGCTCCAAGTAGTACATTGATGCTCCTTCAACAAAGGATGCCAAGAAAATCAATCTAATTAGATAAAATAAGTAAATTGGTAACTTATTTAAAACTGTATACTTTGGGGCTGATTCATCAAGGGCCGAATAACCCCTGATGCTCCTGTTTCCACGCGTGCCTTCAGGCTCGCCGGAAACAGCAATTATGAAGCAGCGGTCTTAAGACCGCTGCTCCATAACTGGTCCACTGCCTCTGAGGCTGCAGACATCAATCTGCCCCCTCCTATACAATCGGGCTGATTGAAACCCCTGCTAGTGGTCGATCTGCAGGGGGCGGCGATGCACAAGCAGTTTACTGCTTGTCGGCATTCAGCGATGTCTGTCAGACGATGTCGGACAGACGTTGATAAATCGGCCCCTTAATCTGAATCATGAAAGAAAAATTTGGGATTTTATGTTCCTTTAACGATTAGGCCTACACTTAAAGGCAGTTACATATAGTTCCACCAAATTTCATAATGCTGGGTACATGACAGTGTTACATATTAAAAAGAAATTCTATTAATATGGGCCTTGACTTTTTTCTAGAGCAAACAGACCCTTATTAGTCACTACACGCTGCAATACTACACACAGTCATTGTTTTATCACTGTGCACATTTATTTATATATATATATCAGATTTAAAAGGGCACTTTTCATTTTGATGTTATTACAATGGCAGAAAATATCTCTAATTTTAACATAGAGACATTTGAGACCATTTTACACTTATTAAATTTGACACCTAAAGGCACTTGATGATTATTATTATTATCATCAGTTATTTGTAGAGCACCAACAGGTTCCATATCGCTAATGAAGTCTTGAACTGGCCTTTTTTTTTTTTTTGGGCAAATATTCCAAAACATGTTGAACATGTGCTAGATCATTGGACAACGGTGGTGCTGATCGTTGGTGGGTGGGAGCGTTGGGTGATAGCGTAAGGAGGGAGACGGGTGGGCGGCCCACCGCTAGAGGAGGCGAGAGGTGGGCGGGACCGCTACACCTCGCTACACAAATAGGGAAAAAAAAAAAAAAGCCGGGAAGTGAGGGGGAAGGAGGGAGAAAGGGCAATAAGGGGGATCCTTTGTGGGAAAGGGATCTGGGGGGAGGGGAGGGTAATGAGGGGGGGGGGGGGCAGCTACACTACAGAAAAAAATGGTTAATGGGTTTAAAAAAAAATAAAAAAATATATGCATAAATTTAGGCAAACTGGTTACTGGCAGACAGCTGCCAGTAGCTAAGTTGGTGGCAAATAGGTAGGGGGGGTTAGAGAGTTGTTTGGGGGGGATCAGGAAGGTTGGGGGTAAAAAAATATTTTTAAAAATTACATATTTATAAATAATAAAAAACAGCCTTTTATTTTAGTACTGGCAGACTTTCTGCCAGTACTTAAAGGGACAGTGAACCCAATTTTTTTTTTCATGATTAAGAAAGAGCATGCAATTTTAAGCAACTTTCTAATTTATTCCTATTATTAATTTTTCTTTGTTCTCTTGCTATCTTTATTTGAAAAATAAGGCATCTAAGCTTTTTTTTTTGGTTCTGACTCTGGATAGCACTTTATTATTGGTGGATGAATTTATCCACCAATCGGCAAGAACAACCCAGGTTGTTCACCAAAAATGGGCCGGCATCTAAACTTACATTCTTGCATTTCAAATAAAGATACCAAGAGAATAAAGAAAATTTGATAATAGGAGTAAATTAGAAAGTTCCTTAAAATGTCATGCTCTATCTGAATCACGAAAGAATAAAATTAGGTTCAGTGTCCCTTTAAGATGGGGGTGACAATTGTGGGGAAGGGAAGAGAGCTTTTTGAGAGGGGTCAGGGAGGGATCAGGGGGAGGGATGTGTCAGGTGAGAGGCTGATCTCTACACTAAAACTAAAATTAACCCCTTCACTGCTGGACATAATACAAGTGTGGTGCGCAGCGACATTTAGTGGCCTTCTAATTACCAAAAAGCAATGCCAAAGCCATATATGTCTGCTATTTCTGAACCAAGGGGATCCCAGAGAAGAATTTACAACCATTTGTGCCATGATTGCACAAGCTCTTTGTAAATAATTTCAGTGAGAAGCCTAAAATTTTGAAAAAGTTACCGTTTTTTTAATTTGATCGCATTTGGCGGTGAAATGGTGGCATGAAATATACCAAAATGGGCCTAGATCAATACTTTCGGTTGTCTACTAAAAAAATATATATAGTTTTGATAGGTAAATATAAAAAAGGCTCTATTTATGATTAAATATAGTGATGCTAAAAATGCTCTGGTCTTTTAGGAAAGTTTTTGTCTGAAGTGCCCGGTCCTTAAGGGGTTAAGTCCTAGAAACCTCCAAGACCCACTGTTTGAAAGGTAATGTCATGTTTTTTCAAGATGGATATGTCTTTGTTTTAAAGGGACAGTAAAATCATAATTAGACATTCATTACTTCTATTTAATTTGCTTCCTTCACTTGTTAACCTTTGCTTAAAGGTTTATCTAGGTAAGTTCAAGAGCAGCAAAGCACCTAGGTTCTAGCTGCTGATTGGTGGCTGCATATATATATATATATATATATATATATACAGATTGCCATTGACTCACCCATGTGTTCAGTTAGAAACCAGTAGTGCATTGCTGCTTCTTCAACAAATAATACCAAGAGAATGAAGCAAATTTGATATTCAAAGTAAACTAGAAAGTTGATTACAATTGTATGATCTACCTAAATTGTGAAAGAAAAATTTTGAGTTTCATGTCCCTTTAAGTATAAACTTATATAAAAGTATACACATCTATGTTTAAGCACAACATACTCCTCCAACAGGCCATCAAAAAGGCATAGAGACCTCCAAGATCTCTTGTTTTAAGCCCCTATTAAATATAATTCCCTTTATATAAGTATTAATAGCTGTGTAATAGTGATTACCTGATGTCAATAAAACATAATTTATGTAAGAACTTACCTGATAAATTAATTTCTTTCATATTAGCAAGAGTCCATGAGCTAGTGACGTACGGGATATACATTCCTACCAGGAGGGGCAAAGTTTCCCAAACCTCAAAATGCCTATAAATACACCCCTCACCACACCCACAAATCAGTTTAACGCATAGCCAAGAAGTGGGGTGATAAGACAAAAGTGTGAAAGCATAAAAAAAATAAGGAATTGGAATAATTGTGCTTTATACAAAAAAATCATAACCACCACAAAAAGGGTGGGCCTCATGGACTCTTGCTAATATGAAAGAAATTAATTTATCAGGTAAGTTCTTACATAAATTATGTTTTCTTTCATGTAATTAGCAAGAGTCCATGAGCTAGTGACGTATGGGATAATGACTACCCAAGATGTGGATCTTCCACACAAGAGTCACTAGAGAGGGAGGGATAAAATAAACACAGCCAATTCCGCGTAAAATAATCCACACCCAAAATAAAGTTTAAATCTTATAATGAAAAAAACTGAAATGAAGGAACCACAATTTCTCTACTAATGTTGTTAGAATTCACAACCTTAGGTAAAAATTTAAAAGAAGTTCGCAACACCGCCTTATCCTGATGAAAAATCAGAAAAGGAGACTCACAAGAAAGAGCAGATAGTTCAGAAACTCTTCTAGCAGAAGAGATGGCCAAAAGAAACAAAACTTTCCAAGAAAGTAATTTAATGTCCAGTGAATGCATAGGTTCAAACGGAGGAGCTTGAAGAGCCCCCAGAACCAAATTCAAACTCCAAGGAGGAGAAATTGACTTAAAAACAGGTTTTATACGAACCAAAGCTTGTACAAAACAATGAATATCAGGAAGATTAGCAATCTTTCTGTGAAAAAGAACAGAAAGAGCAGAGATTTGTCCTTTCAAGGAACTTGCAGACAAACCTTTATCCAAACCATCCTGAAGAAACTGTAAAATTCTCGGAATTCTAAAAGAATGCCAGGAAAAATAATGAGAAAGACACCAAGAAATGTAAGTCTTCCAGACTCGATAATATATCTTCCTAGATACAGATTTACGAGCCTGTAACATAGTATTAATCACAGAGTCAGAGAAACCTCTTTGACTAAGAATCAAGCGTTCAATCTCCATACCTTCAAATTTAAGGATTTGAGATCCTGATGGAAAAAAGGACCTTGTGACAGAAGGTCTGGTCTTAACGGAAGAGTCCACGGTTGGCAAGAGGCCATCCGGACAAGATCCACATACCAAAACCTGTGAGGCCATGCTGGTGCCACCAGCAGAACAAACGAGCATTCCTTCAGAATCTTGGAGATTACTCTTGGAAGAAGAACTAGAGGCGGAAAGATATAGGCAGGATGATACTTCCAAGGAAGTGACAATGCATCCACTGCTTCCGCCTGAGGATCCCTGGATCTGGACAGATACCTGGGAAGTTTCTTGTTTAGATGAGAAGCCATCAGATCTATTTCTGGAAGTCCCCACATTTGAACAATCTGAAGAAATACCTCTGGGTGAAGAGACCATTCGCCCGGATGTAAGGTTTGGCGGCTGAGATAATCCGCTTCCCAATTGTCTATACCTGGGATATGAACCGCAGAAATTAGACAGGAGCTGGATTCCGCCCATACCAGTATTCAAGATACTTCTTTCATAGCCAGAGGACTGTGAGTCCCTCCTTGATGATTGATATATGCCACAGTTGTGACATTGTCTGTCTGAAAACAAATGAACGATTCTCTCTTTAGAAGAGGCCATGACTGAAGAGCTCTGAAAATTGCACGGAGTTCCAAAATATTGATTGGTAATCTCACCTCCTGAGATTCCCAAACCCCTTGTGCTGTCAGAGACCCCCAAACAGCTCCCCAACCTGTCAGACTTGCATCTGTTGAAACTACAGTCCAGGTCGGAAGAACAAAAGAAGCCCCCTGAACTAAACGATGGTGATCTGTCCACCACGTCAGAGAGTGTCGTACAATCGGTTTTAAAGATATTAATTGAGATATCTTTGTGTAATCCCTGCACCACTGGTTCAGCATACAGAGCTGAAGAGGTCGCATGTGAAAACGAGCAAAGGGGATCGCGTCCGATGCGGCAGTCATAAGACCTAGAATTTCCATGCATAAGGCTACCGAAGGGAATGATTGAGACTGAAGGTTTCGACAAGCTGAAATCAATTTTAGACGTCTCTTGTCCGTTAGTGACAGAGTCATGGACACTGAATCTATCTGGAAACCTAAAAAGGTTACCCTTGTCTGAGGAATCAATGAACTTTTCGGTAAATTGATCCTCCAACCATGATCTCAAAGAAACATTACAAGTTGATTCGTATGAGATTCTGCTAAATGTGAAGACTGAGCAAGTACCAAGATATCGTCCAAATAAGGAAATACCACAATACCCTGTTCTCTGATTACAGACAGAAGGGCACCGAGAACCTTTGTAAATATCCTTGGAGCTGTTGCTAGGCCAAACGGCAGAGCCACAAACTGGTAATGCTTGTCTAGGAAAGAGAATCTCAGAAACTGAAAGTTATCTGGATGAATCGGAATATGCAGATATGCATCCTGTAAATCTATTGTGGATATATAATGCCCTTGCTGAACAAAAGGCAGGATAGTCCTTATAGTTACCATTTTGATTGTTGGTATCCTTACATAACGATTCAATATTTTTAAATCCAGAACTGGTCTGAAGGAATTCTCCTTCTTTGGTACAATGAAGAGATTTGAATAAAACCCCAGTCCCTGTTCCAGAACTGGAACTGGCATAATTATTCCAGCCAACTCTAGATTTGAAACACATTTCAGAAATGCTTGAGCCTTCGCTGGATTTACTGGGACACGGGAAAGAAAAAATCTTTTTGCAGGAGGCCTTATCTTGAAGCCAATTCTGTACCCTTCTGAAACAATGTTCTGAATCCAAAGATTGTGAATTGAATTGATCCAAATTTCTTTGAAAAATCGTAATCTGCCCCCTACCAGCTGGGCTGGAATGAGGGCCGCACCTTCATGTGGACTTTGGAACTGGCTTTGGTTTTCTAAAAGGCTTGGATTTATTCCAGACTGGAGATGGTTTCCAAACTGATACCGCTCCTGTGGGTGAAGGATCAGGCTTTTGTTCCTTATTGTGACGAAAGGAACGAAAATGATTATTAGACCTAAATTTACCTTTAGATTTTTTATCCTGTGGTAAAAAAGTTCCTTTCCCTCCAGTAACAGTTGAGATAATAGAATCCAACTGTGAACCAAATAAGTTATTACCCTGGAAAGAAAGGGAAAGCAAAGTTGACTTAGAAGACATATCAGCATTCCAAGTTTTAAGCCATAAAGCTCTTCTAGCTAAAATGGCTAGAGACATATACCTGACATCAACCCTAATGATATCAAAGATGGCATCACAAATAAAGTTATTAGCATGTTGAAGAAGATTAACAATGCTATGAGAATTATGATCTGTTACTTGTTGCGCTAAAGCTTCTAACCAAAAAGTTGAAGCTGCAGCAACATCCGCTAAAGATATAGCAGGTCTAAGAAGATTACCTGAACATAAGTAAGCTTTTCTTAGAAAGGATTCAATTTTCCTATCTAAAGGATCCTTAAAGGAAGTACTATCTGCCATAGGAATAATAGTATGTTTAGCAAGAGTAGAGATAGCCCCATCAACCTTAGGGATTTTGTCCCAAAACTCTAATCTGTCAGATGGCACAGGATATAACTGCTTAAAACGTTTAGAAGGAGTAAATGAATTACCCAAATTATTCCATTCCCTGGAGATTACTTCAGAAATAGCATCAGGGACAGGAAAAACTTCTGGAATAACTACAGGAGATTTAAAAACCTTATTTAAACGTTTAGATTTAGTATCAAGAGGACCAGATTCCTCTATTTCTAATGCAATTAAGACTTCTTTAAGTAAAGAACAAATAAATTCCATTTTGAATAAATATGAAGATTTATCAGCATCAACCTCTGAAACAGAATCCTCTGAACCAGAGGAATCATTATCAGAATCAGAATGATGATGTTCATTTAAAAATTCATCTGAAAAATGAGAAGTTTTAAAAAACCTTTTACGTTTACTAGAAGGAGGAATAACAGACATAGCCTTCTTAATGGATTTAGAAACAAAATCTCTTATGTTAACAGGAACACTCTGAGCATTAGATGTTGATGGAACAACAACAGGTAATGTAACATTACTAAAGGAAATATTATCTGCATTAACAAGTTTGTCATGACATTCATTACAAACAACAGCTGGAGGAACAGATACCACAAGTTTACAGCAAATACACTTAACTTTGGTAGATCCAGTACTAGGCAGCGATTTTCCAGAAGTATCTTCTGACTCAGGATCAATCTGGGACATCTTGCAATATGTAATAGAAAAAACAACATATAAAGCAAAATTGATCAAATTCCTTAAATGACAGTTTCAGGAATGGGAAAAAATGCCAGTGAACAAGCTTCTAGCAACCAGAAGCAATAAACAAAGAGACTTAAATAATGTGGAGACAATAGTGACGCCCATATTTTTTAGCGCCAAAAAAGACGCCCACATTATTTGGCGCCTAAATGCTTTTGGCGCCAAAAATGACACCACATCCGGAACGCCGACACTTTTGGCGCAATAAAACGTCAAAAATGACGCAACTTCTGGCGACACGTATGACGCCGGAAACAAAGAAAAAAATTTTGCGCCAAAAAAGTCCGCGCCAAGAATGACGCAATAAAATGAAGCATTTTCAGCCCCCGCGAGCCTAACAGCCCACAGGGAAAAAAGTCAAATATTAAGGTAAGAAAAAAATTGATTTATTCATATGCATTATCCCAAATATGAAACTGACTGTCTGAAATAAGGAAAGTTGAACATCCTGAATCAAGGCAAATAAATGTTTGAATACATATATTTAGAACTTTATAAAAAAGTGCCCAACCATAGCTTAGAGTGTCACAGAAAATAAGATTTACTTACCCCAGGACACTCATCTACATGTTTGTAGAAAGCCAAACCAGTACTGAAACGAGAATCAGCAGAGGTAATGGTATATATAAGAGTATATCGTCGATCTGAAAAGGGAAGTAAGAGATGAATCTCTACGACCGATAACAGAGAACCTATGAAATAGACCCCGTAGAAGGAGATCATTGAATTCAAACAGGCAATACTCTCCTCACATCCCTCTGACATTCACTGCACGCTGAGAGGAAAACCGGGCTCCAACCTGCTGCGGAGCGCATATCAACGTAGAATCTAGCACAAACTTACTTCACCACCTCCATAGGAGGCAAAGTTTGTAAAACTGAATTGTGGGTGTGGTGAGGGGTGTATTTATAGGCATTTTGAGGTTTGGGAAACGTTGCCCCTCCTGGTAGGAATGTATATCCCATACGTCACTAGCTCATGGACTCTTGCTAATTACATGAAAGAAATGTGTATTTATTTGCATAGAGGCTCATGTAAGCCCCTATTTGCAGATCAAAGTAACATAACTATACTGCAAGCCCCCTATTTAGATGTGGATAATGACTTCTTTTTACTATAATGTTTAGAGACAAAAACGCACACAGTTGTTAAAATTTTAATAACAATTGCATTTTTTGTTGCAAGTTCCTTACACACCATGATATATACATAAAATAATGGTATAGTTTGAATCTTCTGGGTCTCCTGGAAAAAAAAGATATTATATATATGTGTTGGGTTCTCGCCGAAAAATGACCTACAGTAGGGCCTAAATGTGAGTGGCATCTAAAAACTGCAAAACAGCTCAGCACAGAGGTGAGGATGGCTCAGTATTTAACACCTTGTGTCTATTGGATGTAGCTACTATGTCACAGGGTACTTTGTCCAGTGTATTTCCCCCCATTGCTCAGCCCTGTTTATCATGTGACAGCCATCAGCCAATAACAGACTAGAATACGTATAAGCTGTGAACTTGTGCACATGCTCAGTAGGAGCCGGTGCCCCAAAGTGTGTGTATAAAAAGACTATGCAAATAATAATGGAAGCAAATTGGAATGTCTCTTAAACTGCAACTCTCTTTCTTAATCATGAAAGTTAAATTTTGACTTTAGTGTCTCTAACATTTATTGATCTTTAAAAGCACATGAAACCCAACATTTTAAAAAACTTTCCAATTTACTTCTATTATCTAGTTTGCTTAGTTATTTTGGTATGCTTTGTTCCAAAGCATACCTAGGTAGGCTCAGGATTTGGGAGCTAGCTGCTCATTGGTGGCTGCATATGTATACCTTTTTGTCATTGGCTTGCTCAGCTAGCTCCCAGTAGTGTATTGCTACTCCTTCAACAAAGGATTCCAAGGGAATTAAGCAAAATTGATAAGAGTAGTAAAGTTTAAAGTTGTTAAAAATGGTATGCTCTATTTGAGACATAGAAGAAAAATGTTGTGTTTCATGTCCCTAGGGTTGCCTGTCCCTTAAAATACAGAACACTTATACATGTTCCTCCCTGCACACCCTGCAACATGTGTAACTCATAAGTGTCCAGGAAAACATGGCTGAGGGGGCAACCCTACTTTAACTGCCACTTGGAATACTGCTGAAAAAAAAACTAGCTGTACAGTTAACTTCATTTTAATGAGAGGGTTCCAGACAGTAAACATTTGGAGTTTACTGATGTTATATCAGGTCACGCTAAACATTAAGGGAAAATGATCTGACCTGTTTAATTAATCATAATTTGTATCATGGGAGATTTTCCTTTCCCACAGTGTCTCCTATTTTATCTAACATATGTGCATATTAGATGGGTACACTGTTTAACATGCTACTATGAGCAGTTTGTGCTGGATACAGTTCCGCTGAAAATTATTCCTAGAGGTAATTTTCAAAATCACATGCATCTTTGCTTCCAATTAGGCTAAATACATGCAAACTACAACTGTTTATTAACAAGTCATTGCCTATTTATATTTCTAATTTACAAAAGTATTCACAAGATGTAATTATTTTATCATTTTGCCTTTTCTTTCCCCATTTTCTTCTTTACAAGTAGTTAATGAGTACTACAACAATGCAGGATTAGTTTTCTAATTTAATGCATGAGGGGATCGATAGTCCCTTGGAGTAGAAAGAAAAAAAAAAAAAGAGAAAGAAATTACTTTTTTTCAATGGCTGTCAACTTTCTTTAAGTAATGTTTGAGCAGTCAAAGTATACTGTTAGAATTGCTTAAAAATGAAATCCAGTAAACTGTAAAATGGAATTAGGAGTCCTTTTAGCGTGTTTATGATGCCTGCACCACACATATGACTTACTGTGCTTTAAGATCTGCTGTAATTGTCTTCTCTAAGGTGCAGATAAAATAGTCAACCAAAGGTCAAATAACTTCAGACTTAGCTCAATTTAACTTCTCGAGTATTTTTTTATCTCACATTCATATGGGAAAATTCATTTTTATCAATTGTATATTTCTTTATAGATATCAAAAGCAAAAACAAATATGGTTGTTATGTACTTTAAAGGGACACTAAAATTGTTATTGTTTCAAAAGATAAATAATGCCTTTACTACCCATTCCCCTGCTTGCACAACCATTATTGTTATATTAATATACTTTATAACATTCAAACCTCTACATTTCTGCCTGTTTCTAAGCCATTATAGACAGCCTCTTATTCACATGTTTTTTTTTTGCTTTTCACCACAGGAGACAGCTAGTTCATGTGGGCTATATAGATAACATTGTGCTCACTCCCTTGGGTTGTGCTAAACACAGCTAACATGCAAGTCAATAGATAATAAATAAAAAGTCATTAAAAAATGGTGCATTATGGTTTTTTTTGTTTCATTTTATCATTTGTATGTCTTTCTTCTGAAGCAATAAAAAAAGTTATGTTTTTTATTAAATTGAAATGATAGAACCAATATTTCCCTTTAACACTGATAATTTGTTAGAAATCTTTAACTGACAGAAGGTAATGAAAAAAAATAAAACAAAAACTTTTATACACTTTTGCAAAGTCAACAAAAGTCTGAGAATCAAAATTCAGATGCAATTCAGTGAGTTGGTTTTAGTTAAAAGGGATATGTTGCCCATATACTAAATCACCTGAAAGTAATAAAGCATGTCTTTAAAAAGCTGACTAGAAAATAGCATATTAACTCTATGCAAAACAAGTACAATATTGCACTTGTATGTCCTTTTAATGAATAGAAAAGGATTACAGGAAAACAATAGATGAAAAAAATAGAAAAATCATAACACAGTAATAGCTAGAGCAAGAAAGAGAAAAATTTGTCAGTTGACCACAATCTTGGTCTTGTTTTGTGCTAATGATTCCTGAACTTGGACCAGTATCTCAGTGTGTTTTTCCAGTTATTACAATCCTAAAATGCTTCTGCCATTGATATCCCTGAAGCTAGATATTGTTATCTCCCAAAAAGAGCACAAAATCATTCTCTGCATTGTTAATCCCCCAATTTCATAATCCAAAAACTAAATGTGCAGGATTAATGACAAATAACATGTTGCGGGTTTGTAAAGTGCATCACAGGTTGAAAGGTCTCTATACTGATTAATCTCTAATAGAGTGTAGTGATGTTTATAGGTGATGTGTGCAATTAACATGTTGTGTTCCAAAATTATAAAGATATGTGTGTATGTCTTTTTACAGAAATTGCCCAGGGTATAGGGCTAGATTATGAGTGGTGCACTAACTGTAGTTTATAAGCCATAAGGGGTATTTCTCTGCTTTTTGTACGCAACGAAAGTAGCGAGCGTATTACACTGTCCGTTTGTGAACACTTAGGGTACAACTGCTGTGGTTGTACCCTCAATGGATCATAATTACACTTTAAGGAACTAATATGTACCATGTAGGGGTAAATAAGGTACAAATACGTTTCCAACTGTCAAAGGGTCCATGTCTGTACCATTGAATCCCCCCAAAAAGGTACAATCACTTGTGTGACTAAAAGGTTGAGGGGGTGGGTGGTTCAAGGCGGCCAAACCCTGCAAGTCCATATAATTTGTACATTTTGTACAAATGTCCAGCAAAATAATATTCAATGGTTGTTGGTAATATGCAAGAGGTGGCAAAGCAACAAAAAATACTTAACAAACCATATCTTCAAAAACACTGTTTTGCTAGTTCTAAATAGCACAAGCATGTTTAGAGCATCACAATGATAACTCTTACACATAAAGCAAACATATTAACTTAAATTACGAATACAAAAATAATAATTTTAAATTCTATAAAATAAATAAGGGGACATCCTAAAACATTTATGCTGACATTAGGACACACAATGTAATATTTTAGACAATGATTTTAAAATTTGAATGATGTTTGATTCAATATAATCTTAAGGTGATAGCGCAAAGGGATAGCCCACCTAACATTAAACTGTCATGATTCAGATACAGCAGAAATTAAAGTCACCTCTTTACTGTCATGCTATTTTTAGTGTATTTCTTCCTTCTCTTGAATTTCATTTTCATTAAGAAATGTCATCTTATATGCCAGCCGATTTTATAACACCTGTCTAGGGGTGGTTTTTAAAACTAGATTGCAATCCGGAAGGGTTGCACAGGTACAGAGAGAAAACTGGCCCAGCTCTTAAAATATTCATTGATTGTAAATAAATACATATGATACCCTGATGACATGTTATATTCACAATTATTCCTGCTCAGAATAATAATACATTCACACTATATACATATATTGTTATAAATAAACACAGAGACATGAAAGACAACATTGTGTAGAACAAAAAAAGGAATTTAGGAACATGTAAATATGTTTGCAAAAGATTTCTGACATAACACACACACACACACACATATATCTATTTATGCAAATTATGACACTTAGGGAAGTCTCCCTATGTGTGATGCAGGAATCCAGACATGGACCCGTTGCTCAGTGTACCTAGAGAGATATGGCTGCACCTCACTGACGAGGCCCACAATAGGCCAAAACGTACGTCTGGGGTTTTGCTGTATCTCTCGTTCAGAGAGGAATTGCCTGGTATGAAAGTTCTTCTCTGTGAAAGGCAAATGTTGGGCAAAAAGAGGCTGCTTCTAGGGTGGTAACTAGCCATAGAACAAGCTATTATGCTAATGTTCGTTCTCAGGTTGAGTGCTTCTCTCTTTTTATTTATTGTATATATATATATATATATATATATATATATATATATATACACAAACACACACACACACACACACAAGTATGTGCAAAGATATATGAACAAATTCTAGCATTAAAAATCATTTATAAAAATATAACATGAGATAAAAGCATATCATGACTTCTAGAAATACAAATACACATTAATTTATGTGAAAGTATCATATAACAAATAAATATAAAAATAGCTCTCTATGAGATATTGTTTGTTAAAGGTATAAATGTAGCTATTTCTTGGACATTAACAGATGAAAAAAAAAAGATTAGCTTTAGAGAAATGTGCTTGTTCATGAGTAATGAAATGGTATAAATAAAGTTGGGAAAAACCTGAATAACTGCAACATCAATGACTTAGTTAACAACAGTCCGATGCTCATTGCACCATACTTGACGCACGTTTTTTTTTAAGTGTTTTTTTTATAAATAAGAGCATTGTATGTGGATCCACGGCAGCGATGTCTGGCGAGCATATTGACGCCTGCGAACGCACCGAGATTGACTTTTTGATAAATAAGCCCCTATATGTTTTACAATTGTAAAAAAAAACTGTTAAATGTAAATAACTTTTGGTATGTTTTATCAAATGTCCTTAGAATATGTTTGAATAGATGTTTTATCAAATTTACTGAAAATTTCAGAATATGTTTGAATAGATAGAATAATGTATTGTGAGAAGTTTGGGGGCAATTGGTTAAGATCTAAGTTCAATTTTGAACGTTAAGCCACATTAAGCTCCCCAAAAAACCAGCTTAATGTCACTAATTTGCCTTGTGGGAAACCAAATACCATGAAACTTCTAGGATAGGTTTGGAAAGTGACAAACTGATTTTGTGCCAAGTTTCAAGGCAATTTATCGATGTTTAGGTGAATTTTGGTACATTAAGCTCTTTTTACATTAAGCTCCTCATATTAAATGTTTTAGGATTGTAAAAAAATAATTAAATGCAAATAACTTTTGGTATGTTTTATCAAATGTCCTGAAATTTTCAGGATATGTTTGAATTGATAGATTAATGTATTGTGGTAAGTTTAGGGGAAATTGGTTAACATCTACGTTCAATTTTGTACGTTAAGCCACATTAAGCTCCCCAAAAAACAAGCTTAATGTCACTAATTTGCCTTGTGGAAAACCAAAATCCATGAAACTTCTAGGATAGGCTTGGATAGTGGAAATCTTGGGTTGTGCAAAATTATGCAGCAATTGATTAACATTTGGCCACTTTTTTACTCATTAAGCCACATTAAGCTCCCCAAAAAACAAGCTTAATGTCACTCATTTGCCTTGTCGGACAACAAAATCCATGAAACTTCTAGGATATGTTTGGAAAGTGAAAAACTGAGTTTGTGCCAAGTTTCAAGGCAATTGATTGAAGTTGTGGTGAATTTTGGTACATTAAGCTCTTTTTACATTAAAGGGACACTGTACCCAAATTTTTTCTTTTGTAATTCAGAAAGAGCATGCAATTTTAAGCGACTTTCTAATTTACTCCTATTATCAATTTTTCTTCGTTCTCTTGCTATCATTATTTGAAAAAGAAGGCATCTAAGTTTTTTTTTGGTTTCAGTACTCTGGACAGCACTTTTTTATTGGTGGATGAATTTATCCACCAATCAGCAAGGACAACCCAGGTTGTTCACCAAAAATGGGCCGGCATCTAAACTTACATTCTTGCATTTCAAATAAAGATACCAAGAGAATGAAGAAAATTTGATAATAGGAGTAAATTAGAAAGTTGCTTAAAATTTCATGCTCAATCTGAATCATGAAAGAAAAATTTTGGGTACAGTGTCCCTTTAATGTCACTCATTTGCCTTGTGGAATTCCAAAATCCATGAAACTTCTAGGATAGGCTTGGATAGTGGAAATCTTGGGTTGTGCAAAATTATGCAGCTATTGATTAACATTTGGCCACTTTTTTACTCATTAAGCTACATTAAGCCATTTTCACATTAAATGTTTTAGGATGTTCCTAAATAAGAGCTGTTTAAAAAATAAAATTGTAACCGTTCCTCAGTCACATACATGGACATTGTGTAACACGCCAAAGCGCCATCTATTCCTTGACATGTGTAACACAGCTCCATCTATTGGTAGAAGATTCATCACCAAAATGTGTACTGGGGAAATAGACACATTTGCATATATTTTGCATAGAGTGACAATTTAAAATATGGTTGTGAGTTTTTTCCCCCCGTTTTTTCTGATCATGCGACACTTTCATTAGATCTCCCACAAAATTACTCACAAAATCCCTCCCAGAAATTTTGTTTTTCCCAGATATTACATTTAAAAAAGTGGATAGAGACGAAATAGAAGGAATATAAGTCTTTCAATAGTTCATATATAGATAAAACTGAAATTTCTGAGAAACTGCGAAAGCTGTTTTACGTGGTGAAATCAAAGAATCTTGCCAGATGTAAAAAAATATATAAATACAAAGAGAGGGAAAACTATCTGATACAGTTAAGAACAGATACAATGCATATTTGGGAGTTTCGACTAAAGATAATTGGAACAAATATACTTAAGTCAAAATGGAATGGGATATTTTTAATAATCAAAGAACAGCTTTAAATTACCTAAAATCAGGAAATATTTAGTGAAATGTGTTAATTTGAAGAAAATTTTAAATAATATCTTGTCAATCAAAAAAGGGGGAATTAGATTGAATAAATTTGAGGACATTAAATGGGAGTTTTTTCAGTTATTCACTGAGCTTTACACCGCTGAAGAACTTCTTGTAGAATATTATTATACATACTATTTCACAAGAAGCTCCATCATCTTTAAATGCTCTGTTTTCTGAATGGGAAGTTAGACAAGCTATTAAAATGGGCATCTTTGAGTAAAGCAGCAGGCCAGATTTTTATAAGCTTTTGAAGGAGGGGATCGCTCCAACTCTTACAGCTCTCTTCAATAATTATTTTTTACACCACAATCATCCATCTAGTTATTTCTGTAATTCTATAATCACGTTAATTTTGGAAAAATTGAAGGATTAAGAAAAAAAATAGATTCCTATAGACAACTAGTTTTCAAACATGTCCTCAGGCCTCCCCAACAGGCCAGGTTTTCATGATTACCTTGGTTGAGAGCTGGTAAAATAACCATGTTTACTAACCGTTGATTATATCACCTGTGCTCCATTTCAGATATCCTCAAAATGTGGCATGTTAGGGAGACTTGAGCACATGTTTGAAAACCAGTGCTATAGACAAATTTAATTATTAAATAATGACTTTAAGTTATTCACTAGTATTCCTGCAAAATAAACTAAAATTGGTTGTGGGAGACCTGATTAATCTGGATCAACCAGGTTTTATATACAAGAGGAATCCTATAAATATCAGAAAATTGTTCCTTCTTTTGAACTATTATTGGAATAAGTAAAAAAAGAAAGGATATGTGATGGCCAAAGATTTTGCAATTTTATCTGTAAATGCTCAGAAGGCTTTCGATTCCATCACATGGGATCATTTATTTACTTCTCTTGAAAATTTTGGATTTGATGTGCAATTTATTAGTTGTATTAAAACTATACAGGGGCAATCTCTGCCTTGTTGATCAACAGACAAGTTACCCCTAAAATGTATCTAGAAAGAAGTACTAGACAAGCCTGCCCTCTTTCCCCACTCCTGTTTGATATTGCTATAGAGCCATTGGCAATTTATGACAGGAGTAAACTAGAATGGATAACTATTGGGCAGGAAAAGGCTAAAGTGCTACTTTATGAAGATGATTTGCTTATTTTTTAGGAAAAAGAGACCCCTGTAATATTGGCAGCAGTACATCAATTAAGCGTCTTCTCAGGTTATAAGGTAAATACTTCAAAATCAGAACTTCTTTGGCTGTTAAAAAATGAAAACTGAACTATGTGGCTCTTACTATGATTGAAAATAAGATGATATCTCCATACTCCTTGAAGGGGCTTCTATTTTGCCCACTGAAAGATATACCTCACAATCTTTTAAAACTAATGGTTTTTATAAATATTAAGGCCTGGCAAGAGATCTTGGTTAGATTGTAGATCAACCCTTACATCTTCTACCTTATACCAATTATTGGACAGAACAGGTTTTTACCTTGGTTAAATACTGTGGTATTCAAGAGCTGGGCTGAAAATGGATTACAATATATATAGCCTCAGTCTAGCAAAGTTAACACACAAGCGGGAGAGCTTAATAGCACTCCACTTGTAATCTAGCCAAAGTGGGCATGTGTGCATTTAGGTTATTGATTTCACAAATTTTTCAGTATAAAAGTGTTTTTTTTACCTTTGAGCAGATGGGATTTGAATCCAATAGCTCTGTTTTATAATGTAAATCAATAAGGTAGAGGTAATGTCAGTGTATTTTGCTGATGTGAAAAACCCGTCATACATTTAAAAACTTTTTGTGATACTTGGTAATAAGTCGGTGTTGAGTGGATCAAGTCCTTTTTAGCTGTGGGATTTGATGTGTGTAAAAGTTTTGTTAATTATCAAGAATTGGGATTGTTATGAGAAAACCACGACTTGCACATTTTAAGCAAGGGGCCATATTTTTCTTAAAGGGACATAATATCCATATGTTAAATCATGGAAATATCATCTGAACATCTCTGTGTAATAAAAGAAAGATATTTTACCTCAGAATGTCTTCAGTTCACAATACGTGTTGTGTGAACAGTTTATGCTGTAGCTACTTATAACGGCATATTGATAAAAAATATTTAAATTCAAAAGGCCAAATTAGCTTTATCAGTCACATTTTGCGTTACTATGATCTCATGAGATTTCACTGAAATATTGTGAGATTTCATAGAAAACTTCCATAAATTGAGATGGGGAAATAGCATAACTGTGCCTGTGTAATTATATATATATATATATATATATATACTGCTGACGATCCGATGACATCATGTCCAAGGGTAAGTCCTATTCAGACACTGAGAAAGGAAACACACTGCGGTATAGAGTTAGGCGAATTACGCTGAGCAGATAACAACCACAGGATACAGGAACAGTAAGTGGATATCAGGAATTAGTTCAAGAAGTATTATTTAGACTTTGATATGGCTGGAAGACAAATTGGAGAATAGTATCTTCAATAAACCAGCAAGGAATGATTCTTGGTTGGTAAAATGTATACAGGTAAGATGGTTTGATAATTAGTTGTAAGGGTGGAATTGCACAGTAATGGCTAAAATGAGGCATTAAGGAGGAATGTATAGGAAGTCCATGACAGCCTGCACATGCCAGATACACACTCAGTTGCAAGCCCTTGAGATGTTCAGGTAATATTTTATAGTCAGCTTTTTACATCTACTCTGCAGCACTTTCAAGTTCTTCAGCGTTTGAGTATGATTTTAAGAATGGTTGCTGATGACAGTGAAAATGGTTGATTGTGATCAAGTTGCTTTTGACCCCTTAGTATTTTAGGAGAAATTATGGTGAAATTTTGATAAAGTTTAAATTAAAACATATATACTGTAGTGTTGCCAACTCAGTAATTTCTTTCACCTAGATTTCGAGTTTTGCGTTAGAGGCTGTGCTGTGCTAGCGAGCAGTTTTCCATCACCGCTCACTTACCTACAGCGCTGGTATTACGAGTTTTCAGAAACCCGTCGTTAAAAGACTAGAAGTGAGCATTGAGCAAAATTTTGCTCATTACCGCACTCCAATACCAGCGCTGCTTAAAGGGACACTCAAGTCAAAATAAAACTTTCATGATTCAGATAGAGCAGCAATTTTAAACAACTTTCCAATTTACTTCCATTAACAAAATGTGCACAGTCTTTTTATATGTACACTTTTTGAGTCACCAACTCCTACTGAGCATGTGCAAGAATTCAGTGCATATACGTATATGCATTTGTGATTGGCTGATGGCTGTCACATGATATAGGGGGAGCGGAAATAGACATAACTTTGCCATTTATTTAAAACGAATCTACTACTCATTTGAAGTTCAGACTAAGTGCTATTGCATTGTCATTTTATCATGCATTTGTTGATTATGCAAATCTACTGTATTGACTGGTCCTTTAAAGGGACACTGTACCCACATTTTTCCTTTAGTAATTCAGATTGAGCATGACATATTAAGCAACTTTCTAATTTACTCCTTTTATCAAATTTTATTCATTCTCTTGGTATCTTTGTTTGAAATGCAAAAATCTAAGTTTAGATGCCGGCCCATTTTTGGTGAACAACCTGAGTTGTCCTTGCTGATTGGTGAATAAATTCATTCACCAATAAAAAAAGTGCTGTCCAGAGTACTGAACCCAAAACAAGCTTAGATGTCTTCTTTTTCAAATAAAGATAGCAAGAGAACAAAGAAAAATTGATAATAGGAGTAAATTAGAAAGTTGCTTAAAATTGCATGTTCTTTCTGAATTACAAAAGAAATTTTTTGGGTACAGTGTCCCTTTAAGTCAGCGGTGAGCTGGTGTAACGTGCTTGTGCACGATTTCCCCATAGGAATCAACGGGGAGAGCCGGCTGAAAAAAAGTCTAACACCTGCAAAAAAGCAGCGTAAAGCTCCTTAACGCAGCCCTATTTATTCCTATGGGGAAATAAAATTTATGTCTACACCTAACACCCTAACATGAACCCCAAGTCTAAACACCCCTAATTTTACACTTATTAACCCCTAATCTGATGCCCCCGACATCGCCGACACCTACATTATAATTATTAACCCCTAATCTGCCGCTCCGGACACCGCCGCCACCTACATTATACTTATGAACCCCTAAACTGCTGCCCCCAACATCGTCGACACCTACATTATATTTATTAACCCCTAATCTGCCACCCCCAACGTTTCCGCTACCTACCTACACTTATTAACCCCTAATCTGCTGCCCCCAATGTCGCCACCACTATAATAAACATATTAACCCCTAAACCGCCGTACTCCCACCTCGCAAGCATTAGTTAAATATTATTAACCCTAATCTGCTGGCCCTAACATCGCCGCCACCTACCTACATTTATTAACCCTTAATCTGCTGCCCCCAATGTCACCTACACTATATTAAAGTTATTAACCCCTAAAGTCTAACCCTAAACCTAACACCCCCTAACTTAAATATAATTTAAATAAATCTAAATAAATATTCATATCATTAACTACATTATTCCTATTTAAAACTAAATACTTACCTATAAAATAAACCCTAAACTAGCTACAATATAACTAATAGTTACATTGTAGCTATCTTAGGATTTATTTTTATTTTACTGGCAAGTTTGTATTTATTTTAACTAGGTAGAATAGTTATTAAATAGTTGTTAACTATTTAATAACTACCTAGCTAAAATAAATACAAATTTACCTGAAAAATAAAACCTAACCTAAGTTACACTAACACCTAACACTACACTATAATAAAATAAATTACATAAATTAAAAACAATTAAATAAATTAAATTAAATTAGCTAAAGTACAAAAAAACAAACACTAAATTACAGAAAATAATAAACAAATTACAGAAATTTAAACTAATTACAGCTAATCTACTAGCCGTATTAAAATAAAAAAGACCCCCCAAAATAAAAAAAAAAACCTAGCCTAAACTACCAATAGCCCTTAAAAGGGCCTTTTGTGGGGCATTGCCCCAAAGAAATCGTCTCTTTTACCTGTAAAAAAAAATTACAACCAACCCCCCACATAAAATACTAGCTAAAGCTTGCCTGAAAAGCTGATCCAATCAGCCAATAGGATTGAGCTCGCATTCTATTGGCTGATTGGATCAGCCAATAGGATTGAACTTCAATCCTATTGGCTGATTGCATCAGCCAATAGGATTTTTTCTACCTTAATTCTATCAGCCAATCAGAATCTAAGGGACGCCATCTTGGATGACGTCACTTAAAGGTACCTTCATTCTGTGTTAGTCGTCAGATGAAGAGGATGCTCCGTGTCGGATGTCTTGAAGATGGACCCGCTCCGGGCCGGATGGACGAAGAGAGAAGATGCCGTCTGGTTGAAGACTTCTGCCCATCTGGAGGACCACTTCTGCCCGGCTTGAATGAAGACTTCTGCCCGTCTGGAGGACCACTTTGCCTGGCTTGGATGAAGACATCTCCCGGTAAATCGATCTTCAGGGGGTTAGTGTTAGTTTTTTTTTAAGGGTGTATTGGGTGGGTTTTATTTTTAGGTTAGGGACTTTGGGTGGCAAAAGAGCTAACTGCCCTTTTAAGGGCAATGCCCATTTAAATGCCCTTTTCAGGGCAATGGGGAGCTTAGGTTTTTTTTAGATCGTATTTAATTTGGGGGGTTGGTTGTGTGGGTGGTGGGTTTTACTGTTGGGGGGGTTATTTATATGTTTTTTTTACATTTAAAAGAGCTGATTACTTTGGGGCAATGCCCCAAAAAAGGCCCTTTTAAGGGCTATTGGTAGTTTAGTTTAGGCTAGGGGGTTTTATTATTTTTTTTTTGGGGGGGGGGGGGCTTTTTTATTTTATTAGGGTTATTAGATTAGGTGTAATTAGTTTAAATATCTGTAATTTGTTTATTATTTTCTGTAATTTAGTGTTTGTTTGTTTTTGTACTTAATAAATTTAATTTAATTTAGCTAATTGTATGTAATTTATTTAATTTAGTTAATTTATTTAATTATAGTGTAGTGTTAGGTTAGGTTTTATTTTACAGGTACTTTTGTATTTAATTTAGCTAGGTAGTTAGTAAATAGTTAATAACTATTTAATAACTATTCTACCTAGTTAAAATAAATACAAACTTGCCTGTAAAATAAACATAAATCCTAAGATAGCTACAATGTAACTATTAGTTATATTGTAGCTAGTTTAGGGTTTATTTTACAGGTAAGTATTTATTTAGTTTTAAATAGGAATAATTTAGTTAATAATAGGAATTTTTAGTTAGATTTCTTTTAATTATATTTTAGTTAGGGGGTGTTAGGGTTAGACTTAGATTTAGGGGTTAATAACTTGAATATAGTGGCGGCGACATTGGGGACGGCAGATTGGGGTTAATAATATTTAACAAGTGTTTGCGAGCGGGAGTGCGGCGCTTTAGGGGTTAATATATTTATTATAGTATCGGCGATGTCCGGTTTGGCAGATTAAGGGTTAAAAATGTTCTTTTAGTGTTTGCGATGTGGGAGGGCCTCGGTTTAGGGGTTAATATGTAGTTTATGGGTGTTAGTGTACTTTTTAGCACTCTAGTTAAGAGTTTTATGCTACAGCGTTGTAGTGTAAAACTCTTAACTACTGAGTTTAAAATGCGGTACCAGTCTTGACAGGAGTCTACCGCTCACTTTATGGCAGACTCATAATACCGGCGCTATGCAAGTCCCATTGAAAAAAAAGGATACACAATTTACGTAAGTGGATTTGCGGTATTGCCAAGTCTGGCCAAAAAAGTGAGCGGTACACCTGTACCTGCAAGACTCGCAATACCAGCGGGCGTTAAAAAGCAGCGTTAGGACCGGCTAACGCTGCTTTTTAATCCTAACGCAAAACTCGTAATCTAGACGTTTGTTTGTTAAGCATGCTTGCTTTAAGGTGCATAGATTCATGCACTATAAATTAGAAAATTGTATTATTTTTTTTTTCTTATGGTCTCTTAAGCAATCTAGATCAACACACAATTATATTTCAATTAAATTTTACTGCCACCAAGGAGGTTCATAAAGTATAGTTCATTAGAGGAAACTGAACCAGAATAATCATATCTAATACAATTTGAAGAGCTACAGTTGACAGTAGTCTAACAAACACAACAAATGTCAAAGGACCCATTCTAATTTATTCATCATTTTTCCAGTGCAATCACACATCAAGAGGTAAGCAAGTTTTCGTTAAAATTGGCAAACTGCTGTTCAAATATAACTTAGAATGTCAAGCAGTTCTCTAAGAAATGTTGTATTATGAGTACAATAGCAAAGCAGTACATCTTTTCATATTTGTATATTCTTTTCAAGCCATGAATAAAACCAATGTTAATAATTTATTGAGGAGTATTCTGCATGTACATTTTACTATAGTTCATGTAGTCATTACTGGATTATTTTTTCTAAAAAGACCACAAGTATCCTTAAACTCAATCTAGAAAATGTATGTTTTTAAAGCAAACTATCATATTGATGCTCGTAGATAAAATATGCATTATAATTGTAATAGTTGCAAATATTATAATTATTGCTAACTAGGAAATTAACAAACAAATCTGTATATTTTTTGTGCAGAGTTTTGAAGATGATGAATAGGGAATTAAGAATCAGCACTTAGGTACCTCAGTACCTTAGGCATGTGCGCTTTTTTTTTTTTAAAGATAAATTAGCATTATTAACTTAACAATAAAAGAAACTTGCAATGCATTCTCTCTTAGCAGTAAGTAAAGACATTCCGAAAAAAAAATAACTTTTTTTGTGAACAGTACAATAAAACATCTTGATCACATTAACCTTGTAAAAATTGAGCCCCCACTGTACAAATGTGTCATGTGAGATTTTGTTAAAAAAATAATAATAAAGTATTGCTAATTATAAATGTCACCTCACTATTCAAATCATGTCACAACTGCCTTGCCATTTAAATTGTTTTTTTTGTACACATTTTTTGGTACATATTTAAATTCTAATATACTTTTGGAACTTTACATTTTTATTGCACTAGGTTGCACTTTTTTTTAATAAATTAATAAATAAATGTTAGGTATGATGCTTATCAAAACAAGTATGTTTATTGATCTATTGTACATTTTGTCATAAATTAAAGCAGAAATACTGCTGCCCTAAACTGAACAATAACACTTTACATTTGTAAATGAACAACCCATTAATAACAATAAAGTAAAACATATAATTACCCTAATTATAAAACATATAAATACTGTTAAAGAAGTATCATATGGGACAGTAACATTCACAAAAATTACTCCAAATTTTAAATATTTTAAAACCCCAGTCTATAATATAGGGGCTGATTTATCAATGTCCACCAGACATCGCTGAATGCCGACAGCATACGCTGTTGGCATTTAACATTGCACAAGCAGTTCTGGTGAACTGCTTGTGCAATGCTGCCCCTGGCAGATTCACAGCCAATCGGTGTCAATCAACCTGATCACACACGATCGGGCTGATTGATGTCCGCAGCCTCAGAGGAGGTGTATGAGTTAAGAAGCAGCGCTCTTAAGGCTGCTGCTTCTTAACTCCTTTTTTCCGGCGAGTTTGAAGGCTCACATGGAAACAGCAACATTAGGGCACATTCAGCCCTTAATAAATCGGCCCCATAGTCACCATTAAAAAATAAAATAAATACAAAAAAGGGGTTTCAACAATTCTCCTAATGTTATCTTCTTTGTTCCAATCTTCTCCTCAAAAAGCTGATCCCCCTTTAGTCCTCTCTTGCTATATAATGGGGATTAGAGGAGGAAGACATTTTTAATAACACCTTGAAATGTAATAAAGACTTTCAGTTTATTAAATTACTAGTACTAAAGCCCGTTCACACAGGCCATTTTTTGCAGTACAGTGGTTCCACCCCTTGCTCTCTCCCCCCTCTCTTTTGCTTCCTCTCTCCCCCCTCTCTTTTGCTCTCTCCCCTCTCTCTTTTGCATTCTCTCTCTCCCCTCTCTTTTGCTCTCTCTCCCTCCCCCCTCTCTTTTGCTCTCTATCTCTCTCTCCCCTCTCTTTTGCTCTTTCTCTTGTAAGGTCCATGGGTTCATACATCCAGTCCACGGGTTCATACATTACTTGTGGGATATTCTCCTTCCCAACAGGAAGTTGCAAGAGGACACCCACAGCAGAGCTGTCTATATAGCTCCTCCCCTAACCCCCACCTCCAGTCATTCTCTTGCAACTCTCAACAAGATAGGAAGTATCAAGAGATATGTGGTGACTTAGTGTAGTGTTACCTTCAATCAAGAGTTTGTTATTTTTAAACGGTACCAGCGTTGTACTGTTTTACTCTCAGGCAGAAATTAGAAGAATTCTGCCTGGAGGTTGATGATCTTAACGGTTTGTAACTAAGGTCCATTGCTGTTCTCACACATAACTGAAGAGTATGGGAAAACTTCAGTTGGGGGAACGGTCTGCAGATTACCTGCTTTGAGGTATGTTCAGTATTTTTATTTCTAGAGAGATGAATACGTTCTAGAAAATGCTGACAGAGCATTGTGTATTTGAGGTAAGCTAGATGCAGTGATTTAACAACGACTGGGATCATGCTTACAAAACAGGGTAATACTCATGTTTATACTCATATTACTTAGTGACAAAACGTTTACATGTTTCATAAATAGGACGTTTTTTCTCTGAGGGAGATGTCTTTATTTGGGGCCTAGTTTTCCACATGGCTAGTCAGATACTCCTAGGAGTATTTTCTTAAGGCCCCTCTGACATCCAGTAAATGGTGGGAGGGGCCTATTTTCACGCTCTAGATGTGCAGTTTTCCTTCAGACTGAGACATCCAGCTTCCCTAGAGGAGTCCTCTGGCATCTGAGGAACATTATAAAGGGTTTATTTCTTCTCTAAATCATATTTGAGGGCAGGTAGGAGCCTCAGCAGAGCTGTGGCAAGGTGCTCAACTGTCTTTTACCGGTGGTTGACGTTTTTTAAATCCAGTTTGGGGGCTAAGGGGTTAATCATCCATTTGCAAGTGGGTGCCATGTTGCTTTAGTCCCTTACACACACTGTAAAAATTTCGAAGACTTTACCTACACTGTTTTGCAGTTTCAGTGCTAGTTTTTTTCTCTTAAAGGCACAGTAACGTTTTTGTTTAATTGCTGTTTCACCTTTATTTAAGTGTTTTCCAAGCTTGCTTGTCTCATTACTAGTCTGTTAAACATGTCTGACATAGAGGAAACTCCTTGTTCAATATGTTTGGAACCCCCTCTTAGAATGTGTACCAATTGTACTGAAATTTTTATAAACTATAAAGACCATATTATGGCGCTTAAAGATTTACCTCCAGAGGATTCTCTGACTGAAAAAAGGGAGATTATGCCATCTAGCTCTCCCCATGTGTCAGAACCTATAACTCCCGCTCAAGTGACGCCAAGTACATCTAGCGCGTCTAATTCTTTTACCTTACAGGACATGGCGGCAGTTATGAATGCTACCCTCTCAGAGGTATTGTCCAAACTGCCAGGGTTACTAGGAAAGCGAGACAGCTCTGGGGCTAGAACTAATACAGAGCTTTCTGACGCTTTAATACCTGTGTCCAATATACCCTCACAATACTCAGAAGCTGAGGCAGGAGAGCTTCTATCTGTGGGTGACATTTCAGACTCAGGGAAGGTGTTGCTTCAGTCTGATTCTGAAATGACAGCATTTAAATTTAAGCTCGAACACCTCCGCTTATTGCTTAGGGAGGTTTTAGCGACCCTGGATGACTGTGAACCCATTGTAGTTCCAGAGAAATTGTGTAAGATGGACAAATACTTTGCAGTTTCCGTTTACACTGATGTTTTTCCAGTTCCTAAGAGGTTTTCGGAAATTATTACTAAGGAATGGGATAGACCAGGTGTACCGTTCTCTCCCCCTCCTGCTTTTAAAAAGATGTTTCCCATAGATGCCGCCATACGGGACTCGTGGCAGACGGTCCCTAAGGTGAAGGGAGCAGTCTCTACCCTAGCTAAGCGTACAACTATCCCCGTCGAGGACAGTTGTGCTTTCCTAGATCCTATGGATAAAAAATTGGAGGGTCTCCTTAAGAAAATTTTTATACATCAAGGTTTTATTCTCCAGCCTCTTGCATGCATTGCCCCAGTTACTGCTGCAGCGGATTTTTGGTTTGAGACTCTTGAGGAGGCTCTACAGGTGGAGACCCTGTTAAATGATATTTTAGACAGGATTAAAGCTCTTAAGTTAGCTAATTCCTTTATTTCTGATGCTGTTTTTTATTTAACTAAGCTGACGGCTAAGAATTCAGGTTTCAATTTTCGTTCCTTTCGAAACTTCAAGAGTGGCGCAGCTTCAGCTTCCTCTAATGCAAAACAAGAGGGAAATTTCACCCAGTCCAAACCAGTCTGGAGACCTAACCAGGCTTGGAACAAGGGGAAGCAGGCCAAGAAACCTGCTGCTGCCTCTAAGACAGCATGAAGGAGTAGCCCCTGATCCGGAACCGGATCTAGTCGGGGGGCAGACTTTCTCTCTTCGCCCAGGCTTGGGCAAGAGACGTCCAGGATCCCTGGGCACTAGAGATTGTTTCACAGGGATATCTTCTGGAATTCAAAGGTTCATCTCCAAAGGGGAGATTTCATCTCTCACAACTATCTGTAAACCAGATAAAGAGAGAGGCATTCTTACGTTGCGTTCAAGACCTACTGGTTATAGGAGTGATCCACCCAGTTCCAAGGGAGGAACAGGGGCTGGGTTTCTATTCAAACCTGTTTATAGTTCCCAAAAAAGAGGGGACTTTCAGACCAATCTTGGATCTCAAGATCCTAAACAAATTTCTCAGGGTCCCATCCTTCAAGATGGAGACAATCCGAACCATCCTCCCTATGATCCAGGAGGGTCAATATATGACTACCATGGACTTAAAGGATGCTTATCTCCACATTCCGATCCACAGAGATCATCATCATCAGTTCCTCAGGTTCGCCTTCCTAGACAGGCATTACCAGTTTGTTGCTCTTCCCTTCGGGTTAGCTACGGCACCAAGAATCTTTATGAAGGTTCTAGGGTCCCTTCTGGTGGTTCTAAGGCCACGGGGCATAGCGGTGGCCCCTTACCTAGACGACATTCTGATTTAGGCATCGACTTTTCAAAATCGCCAAGTCCCATACGGACATTGTTCTGGCCTTTCTGAGGTCTCACGGGTGGAAAGTGAACATAGAAAAGAGTTCTCTCTCTCCTCTCAAGAGTTTCCTTCCTAGGAACTCTGATAGATTCAGTAGAAATTAAAAATTTTCTGACAGAGGTCAGGATATCAAAGCTTCTAACTTCCTGCCATGCTCTTCATTCCACTTCTCGGCCATCAGTGGCTCAGTGTATGGAAATGATCAGCCTAATGGTAGCGGCAATGGACATAGTTCCGTTTGCCCGCCTACATCTCAGACCACTGCAACATGGTCACATGCTCAACCAGTGGAATGGGGACTACACAGATTTGTCTCCTCTGTTAAATCTGGATCAAGAGACCAGGGATTCTCTTCTCTGGTGGTTATCTCGAGTCCATCTGTCCAGGGGAGTGAGTTTCCGCAGGCCAGAGTGGACTATAGTGACGACAGATGCCAGCCTTCTGGGCTGGGGCGCAGTCTGGAACTCCCTGAAGGCTCAGGGTTCGTGGACTCAGGAGGAAGCCCTCCTTCCGATAAACATTCTGGAACTAAGAGCGATGTTCAATGCTCTTCAGGCTTGGTCTCAACTAGCTGCAGCCAGGTTCATCAGATTTCAGTCGGACAATATCACGACTGTAGCCTATATCAACCATCAGGGGGGAACAAGGAGTCCCCTGGCAATGATGGAGGTTTCCAAGATAATTCTATGGGCAGAGGTTCACTCTTGCCATCTCTCAGCTATCCATATCCCAGGAGTAGAGAACTGGGAGGCGGATTTTCGAAGTCGGCAGACTTTTCATCTGGGGGAGTGGGAGCTCCATCCAGAGGTATTTGCCCAGCTGATTCAACTATGGGGCAAATCAGAACTGGATCTGATGGCGTCTCGTCAGAACGCCAAGCTTCCTTGTTACGGGTCCAGGTCAAGGGATCCTCAGGCAACGCTGATAGATGCTCTAGCAGTGCCCTGGTCCTTCCGTCTGGATTGTGTTTCCTCTCCTCCCCCGTCTGATTGCCAAGATCAAGCAGGAGAGAGCTTCGATGATTTTGATAGCGCCTGCATGGCCACGCAGGACTTGGTATGTGGATCTGGTGGACATGTCATCCTCTCCACCATGGACTCTGCCGCTGAGGCAGGACCTTCTACTCCAAGGTCCATTCAAACATCCAAATCTAATTTCTCTACGTCTGACTGCTTGGAGATTGAATGCTTGATTTTATCAAAGCGTGGTTTCTCCGAGTCGGTCATTGATACCTTGATTCAGACTCGAAAGCCTGTCACCAGGAAAATCTATCATAAGATATGGTGTAAATATCTTCATTGGTGTAAATCCAAGGGTTACTCGTGGAGTAAGGTCAGGATTCCTAGGATACTATCTTTTCTCCAAGAAGGATTGGAAAAGGGATTATCGGCTAGTTCTTTAAAGGGACAGATTTCTGCTCTGTCTATTCTTTTGCACAAGCGCCTGGCTGATGTTCCAGACGCTCAGGCGTTTTGTCAGGCTTTGGTTAGAATCAGGCCTGTGTTTAAACCTGTTGCTCCGCCATGGAGTTTAAATTTAGTTCTTAAAGTTTTTCAAGGGGTTCCATTTGAACCCTTGCATTCCATAGATATCAAGCTTTTATCTTGGAAAGTTCTGTTTTTAGTAGCTATCTCTTCGGCTCGAAGAGTTTCAGAGCTATCTCCCTTGCAGTGTGATTCCCCTTATCTGATCTTCCATGCAGATAAGGTAGTTTTGCGTACCAAACCTGGGTTTCTTCGTAAGGTAGTATCTAATAGGAATATCAATCAGGAAATTGTTGTTCCGTCACTGTGTCCTAATCCTTCTTCAAAGAAGAAACGTCTGTTACACAATCTTGACGTGGTTCGTGCTTTAAAGTTTTATTTGCAAGCTACTAAGGATTTTCGTCAAACATCTGCATTGTTTGTTGTCTACTCTGGAAAGAGGAGAGGCCAAAAGGCTTCGGCAACTTCTCTTTCTTTTTGGCTGAGAAGCATAATCCGTTTAGCTTATGAGACTGCTGGCCAGTAGCCTCCTGAAAGAATTACAGCTCATTCTACTAGAGCGGTAGCTTCCACATGGGCTTTTAAACATGAGGCCTCTGTTGAACAGATTTGTAAGGCGGCAACTTGGTCTTCGCTTCATACTTTTTCTAAATTCTACAAATTTGATACTTTTGCTTCCTCAGAGGCTATTTTTGGGAGAAAGGTCTTACATGCAGTGGTGTCTTCCGTTTAAGTGCCTGCCTTGTCCCTTCCTTCATACGTGTCCTAAAGCTTTGGTATTGGTATCCCACAAGTAATGGATGAACTCGTCGACTGGATACACCTTACAAGAGAAAACAAAATTTATGCTTACCTGATAAATTTCTTTCTCTTGTGGTGTATCCAGTCCACGGTCCGCCCTGTCACTTTAAGGCAGGTGTTTTTAATTTTTAAACTACAGTCACCACTGCACCCTATAGTTTCTCCTTTTTCTTACTTGTCTTCAGTCGAATGACTGGAGGTGGGGGTTAGGGGAGGAGCTATATAGACAGCTCTGCTGTGGGTGTCCTCTTGCAACTTCCTGTTGGGAAAGAGAATATCCCACAATTAATGGATGAACCCGTGGACTGGATACACCACAGAAGAGAGAAATTTATCAGGTAAGCATAAATTTTGTTTTTCCCACTCTTTTGCTCCCTCTCTCCTCCCTCTCTTTTGCTTTCTCTCACCCTCTCTTTTGCTCTCTCACTCCCCCCCAACTCTTTTGCACTCTCTCTCTCCCCCTCTCTTTTGCACTCTCTCTCTCTCTCTCCCCCCCTCTCTTTTGCACTCTCTCTCCCCCCCTTTCTTTTGCACTCTCCCCCTCTCTTTTGTGCTCACTCTCCCCCTCTCTTTTGCGTTCTTTCACCTCTCTTTTGCTTTCTCTTTTGCCCCTCTCTTTTGCTCTCCTCCCTCCCCCCTCTTTTTTGCTCTCTCTCCCTCTCTCTTTTGTGCTCTCTCCCCCCTCTCTTTTATGCTCTCTCTCCCCCCTCTCTCTCCCCCCTCTATTTTGCTCTCTCTCTCTCCCCCTCTCTTTTGCTCTCGCTCTCTCTCCCCCTCTCTTTTGCTCTCTCTCCCCCTTTTTTTGCGATTTCTCCCCCTTCTCTTTTGCTCTCTCTCCCCCTCTATTTTGCTCGCTCTCTCTCTCTCCCCCTCTCTTTTGCTTTTGTCTGTCCCCCTCTCTTTTGCTTTCTCTCCCCCTCTCTTTTGCTCTCTCCCCCTATCTTTTTTTCCCCTCTCTTTTGTTCTCTCTCCCCCTCTCTTTTGCTCTCTCTCTCTCCCCCACTCTTTTGCTCTCTCCCCCACACTTTTGCTCTCTCTTCCCTCTCTTTTGCTCTGTCCCATCTATTTTACTCTTCCCCCTCTATTTTGCTCTCTCTTCCCCTCTCTTGTGCTATTTCCCCTTCTCTTTTGCTCTCTCCCCTCTCTTTTGATCTTGCTCTCTTGCACGTGTTCGCCGTCCCTGTCATGCCCGGTCCCGCCCTACCACGTTCTGTCACAACTGCTCACGCCCGGCCACGCCCACTCATGCCCACCATTGTCACGTGGTGGACAGCAGATCAGGTAGACTCTAAGGCCAGGTGTGTTTGTCCTCGTGCTGTCTCTACTGCGCATGACAGCTTCGGACAAACACACTTGGCCTTTTATATTATAGGATTTCTTAATTAATTAAATTGAATTGTGTATCAAATTACCTATAGACTTCTTATAAGATTTCTATTTTTAAGACTAAGACCCCTACCTAATACAGATACATATGTACACATTGCGTTAAAGTTTAATGCTCTATACCATCAATTAAACATAACACGTTGCATATTTAGATCCCTTTTTTTCCCTATAATTTCAATGCTTTGTACAATTATTTGTTCTTTAACATTATGTACCCCTAACAAATTGCACTTTTAAACATTGTTCAAATGGGTATTGCCTTTTTTAAATATTAATGACTTGTACATATACAGTGTTCTTCCCAGGATCTTTTTTATGGGTACACCACCAGGCTTATTTTACTGACCACCCGGCTAAAATTGTAGCTAATATTAAGCTAAAATAAGAAATATTAAAAATGTTAAAAAAAATTGCACAAACTATCATTACATACATTTATGTTAAAATAAGCAATTAATTTGGGCTTTTGATAGCTGAAAATATTATTTTCAAAAAAATTACACTGCCACCCACCTATTTACTTCAAAATCCCACCCGGCTGGCAAAATTTTCTATGTGGAACACTGATCTATGTATTTGTGGATTTATCCTAGTAAAAAAACTGTGTGCATGTGTGTGTGTATATATACTTTTTTTATTGGACTAACTATACATTTATAAGTTGACAAGCTTTCGGAAGAATGTCCTCCTTTTTCAGGTCTGAAGCAATACTGACCAATGTGAAGGAATTTACAGATTATATATTAAAACACAGGCTAAACAGACAGAAAGTGTTACAGAGGTCTGATTGCAGGGGGAGGAGGGGGTGTCGTAAAAATCATGAGAGGGATTAAGGAGACAGAGGCAGACAGTGTCCAGTGAAGGATAACAGACAGGGGAAATATATGGTTATACACAGAGCAAATACTGACATAAAGTTATATATATATCAACATGGAATAAATAAATATATATATATATATATATATATATATATATATATATATATATATATGTGTGAAAGTAGGTATACAGGGGAATATAAGATAGTTAAAAAAGGAGAAAAGAAAGAAAAATGGGAATAATAATGGCAAAAGTGTAGACATATGCTTACCTGTGTAACTATGCATAGAATGTGTGGAATATACAATATAATTGACTACAGTATATGAAAGTACATTACAAAAAAAATTTGATAATGGGTTAAGAAACCTTTAGTCCACAATTTAGCAACTTAAAGTGCATTATCATTTTCATTTCAAAGGTTTTTATTTCCATGGTGTTTTTGAAGTTGCCTCTGAGGATTTTGATTTTGAGGTTTGGATGGAATGGTCAGGTTAGGTGAAATGGTGACCAACATGGGTACAGTATTTTGTTTCACAGTGATTTTTGATTGAATGTTTGTGTAAGTTCATCCGAAGGTGCAGTTTTTGGCTTGTTTCTCCAATATAACACCCCACTTCACATGCAGTGCAATGCATCATGCATACCACATTTGCAGATATACATGAATATGCCCCTTTAATGTTATAGGACTTACTCTTGTGATTTGATGTGTTGGTTTCACAAATGTGTTGACATAGTTTGCGGAGAGCTTTGTTGCAGCGCTTGGTTCCATTTTGAGTGTTCTTTTTATCAAGGGGTAGCTTCCTGTGGACCAGTTTCTGTTTTAGTTTGGGTGGTTGTCTGAGTGCCAGGATAGGGAGTTTTGGAAACATTTTTTTGAGTGTGAGATCCTCTAAGAGTACTAATTTTAGAGGATTGTCTATTATTATTATTATTATTATTATTCCAATTTTTCTTCCTTTCCTTTCTCCTTTTTTGACTATCTTATATTCCCCTGTATACCTAATTCACATCTCTATCTCTATCGATTCCATGTTTATATATATATATATATATATATATATATATATATATATAACTTTATGTCAGTTTATGCTCAGTGTATAACCATATATTTCCCCTGTCTGTTATCCTTTACTGACACTCTCTGTTTCCTTAACCCCCCTCATGATTTTTACGACACCCCCTCCTCCCCCTGCAATCAGACCTCTGTAACACTTTCTGTCTTTTTAGCCTGTGCTTTAATATATAATCTTTAAATTTCATCAAATTGGTCAGTATTGCTTCAGACATTCTTCTGAAAGCTTATAGTTAGTCCAATAAAGAGTATCATTGCTCAATGCAATACTCTTGTTATTTTGCTATCTAAGGGGTAGATTTATCAAAACCATTCTCCTTTAATTCCGTCCAAAATAGCACATACAAACTGATCGTCATATTCATCAAAGCACTCTGCGCCTATAATTGCGCAAATCTGAAAGAAACTTCTTCACACTCCGCTTGCATTTGCCTAGGCGCACGGGTGCGCTCCCCAGTGCAACAATATACATTAGTAATAGGCGTAATTTAACAGTCCGACCTACAAATGCGCACAATTTCTTATTTATCATTGCTTTGCGCAGATAAGGAACTGAAATTTCGGCGTCAATTGCGTTGTTGTATATTTCGCCATACAGACTGAGGCGAACACCATTATAATACATGCTTTTACATCTTGTGATGCAGTACTTTCTTCTTTTAACTAATTTTTCAAAGGTTCAGTGCCAAGAAGAGACTACATTAATATATTTATTTTTGCGATCTTAAATTATCAACCTATGGCAAAAACAGCACAGAAACATTTTATAATATTAATATAAGCTAAATAGTTACCTAAAAAAAGCATCAAAACATATCGGCGTAAATATTTATAGGGATGTATTGTGATAAATAGGGAGTAAATGCTTTTTACGTCTTTTTTTTATAAATTCAGGTGCACATGTGTGCTTCTTCGGAGGCGAGCTGGGGCGCAGTTACTGGCAAAGCACATACAGAGTTCGCCTAGCCTTTGATAAATCAAGCCCTAAATCTCTGGACTAACATGGCTTCTCCAATAATTTATATATATATATATATATATATATATATATATATATATATATATATATATATATATATATATTCCATCCAAAAGTACAGGCACTCAGTGGTCTTTTTAGTAAAAATAATTACTTTATTCAATCAAGTTAAAAAGACATGATGTTTCGATGCATTGCTGCACCTTTTTCAAATGTCAAAAATTCATACAACGAATAACCTAAAACTAATGACAAACTTACTGATAATACTTCCTTATATACCCCTCTAACTCCACTTACAGCTCCAGGTGTACTGCAATTGAAAATGGGCATCTGACGTCATCAAATCACACCCTTGTGTGCAACGTCATCTCCCCTGTACTCATGTTGTCATGGTAACCCATGTAAACATTCAGTTATATCAGCTGATATAAAAAAGGGGATTTAGAAAACAAAATATGGAGTTCTGATTATCTTTTTGTAAAGGAAGATGCCAACTAAATGATGACAACAGCATGCAGTGGCTGAAAGGAAGGGCCCTGAACTGCTTAAACAATAATTTAAAGGTTAAATGGTGGATTTGGGGACTTCCGGAAAGGTCTCATTAGTCTCAAAGTTTGTAGAAAGATGTGAATAATCAGTAGTAAGGTCAAAATGTCCTAAAAAGGAACAGACAATAGACACACACACACACACACACACAAACTCAAACTTGCACATACACCCAAGGAAACACCAACAGAGACAGCCTCAGAAAACACACAAAGACATAAACACACACACACACACACAGAGACACCCACAGAAAACACACAGAGACATACACACACAGAGAGACAACCACATAAAACACAGAAAGACATACATACACACACCCTCACTGAGACATCCACAGAAAACACACAAAGACATACACACACCCTCACAGAGACACCCACAGAAAACACACACCCTCACAGAAACATCCACAGAAAACACAGACATACATACACACACACACACACACACACACACACCCTCACAGAGACATCCACAGAAAACAGACATACACACCCACCCTCACAGAGGCATCCAGAGAAAATACACAAAGACAAACATACACACACCCTCACAGAGACACCCATAGAAAAAGCTCAAAGACATATGCACACACCCTCACAGACATCCACAGAAAATGCACAAAGACATACACTTTGTGTACATACACACTCATAGAGACACAAACCAAAGCACAAAGACATAAACACAGACACCCACAGAAACACTCACAGGAGGAAACATGTATGCACCTTGCATCCCCCAAATCAACAGTGTGACATGCATGATAACAAAATGCAGAAATTAAGATCACTTTTTAAAGAATCATATTTGTAAATGTGTAAACATTTTGAAAATGCTGGAACCATAAGCTGTGGTACTCATACCATTAGATCTGGTTACATGCAGGATTTAGACTTGTTGGTATGTATTTCAAAAATAAGTCAGCTGTAGTGTAAACTGAACAGTTTTAAGTTAACCTGTCTCATTTCAAACACTGAGCAATCTTAGGCCTAGATTTGGAGTTCGGCGGTAGCCGTCAAAACCAGCGTTAGAGGCTCCTAACGCTGGTTTTGGCCGCCCGCTGGTATTTGGAGTCAGTGATTAAAGGGTCTAACGCTCACTTTTCAGCCGCGACTTTTCCATACCGCAGATCCCCCTACGCCATTTGCGTAGCCTATCTTTTCAATGGGATCTTTCTAACGCTGGTATTTAGAGTCGTTTCTGAAGTGAGCGTTAGAGCTCTAACGACAAGATTCCAGCCGCCTGAAAATAGCAGGAGTTAAGAGCTTTCTGGGCTAACGCCGGTTCATAAAGCTCTTAACTACTGTACCCTAAAGTACACTAACACCCATAAACTACCTATGTACCCCTAAACCGAGCTCCCCCCACATCGCCGCCACTCGATTAAAATTTTTAACCCCTAATCTGCCGACCGCCACCTACGTTATACTTATGTACCCCTAATCTGCTGCCCCTAACCCCGCCGACCCCTGTATTACATTTATTAACCCCTAACCTGCCCCCCACAACGTCGCCGCCAGCTACTTAAAATAATTAACCCCTAATCTTCCGACCGCAAAGCGCCGCCACCTACGTTATCCCTATGTACCCCTAATCTGCTACCCCTAACACCGCCGACCCCTATATTATATTTATTAACCCCTAATCTGTCCCCCTCAACGTCGCCGACACCTGCCTACACTTATTAACCCCTAATCTGCCGAGCGGACCTGAGCGCTACTATAATAAAGTTATTAACCCCTAATCCGCATCACTAACCCTATCATAAATAGTATTAACCCCTAATCTGCCCTCCCTAACATCGCCGACAGCTACCTTCAATTATTAACCCCTAATCTGCCGAGCGGACCTCACCGCTATTCTAATAAATGTATTAACCCCTAAAGCTAAGTCTAACCCTAACACTAACACCCCCCTAAGTTAAATATAATTTACATCTAACGAAATAAATTAACTCTTATTAAATAAATTATTCCTATTTAAAGCTAAATACTTACCTGTAAAATAAACACAGGCTAAACAGACAGAAAGTGTTACAGAGGTCTGATTGCAGGGGGAGGAGGGGGTGTCGTAAAAATCATGAGAGGGATTAAGGAGACAGAGGCAGACAGTGTCCAGTGAAGGATAACAGACAGGGGAAATATATGGTTATACACAGAGCAAATACTGACATAAAGTTATATATATATCAACATGGAATAAATAAATATATATATATATATATATATATATATATATATATATATATATATATATGTGTGAAAGTAGGTATACAGGGGAATATAAGATAGTTAAAAAAGGAGAAAAGAAAGAAAAATGGGAATAATAATGGCAAAAGTGTAGACATATGCTTACCTGTGTAACTATGCATAGAATGTGTGGAATAAACAATATAATTGACTACAGTATATGAAAGTACATTACAAAAAAAATTTGATAATGGGTTAAGAAACCAGAGTCCACATTTAGTCCACAATTTAGCAACTTAAAGTGCATTATCATTTTCATTTCAAAGGTTTTTATTTCCATGGTGTTTTTGAAGTTGCCTCTGAGGATTTTGATTTTGAGGTTTGGATGGAATGGTCAGGTTAGGTGAAATGGTGACCAACATGGGTACAGTATTTTGTTTCACAGTGATTTTTGATTGAATGTTTGTGTAAGTTCATCCGAAGGTGCAGTTTTTGGCTTGTTTCTCCAATATAACACCCCACTTCACATGCAGTGCAATGCATCATGCATACCACATTTGCAGATATACATGAATATGCCCCTTTAATGTTATAGGACTTACTCTTGTGATTTGATGTGTTGGTTTCACAAATGTGTTGACATAGTTTGCGGAGAGCTTTGTTGCAGCGCTTGGTTCCATTTTGAGTGTTCTTTTTATCAAGGGGTAGCTTCCTGTGGACCAGTTTCTGTTTTAGTTTGGGTGGTTGTCTGAGTGCCAGGATAGGGAGTTTTGGAAACATTTTTTTGAGTGTGAGATCCTCTAAGAGTACTAATTTTAGAGGATTGTCTATTATTATTATTATTATTATTATTCCAATTTTTCTTCCTTTCCTTTCTCCTTTTTTGACTATCTTATATTCCCCTGTATACCTAATTCACATCTCTATCTCTATCGATTCCATGTTGATATATATATATATATATATATATAACTTTATGTCAGTTTATGCTCAGTGTATAACCATATATTTCCCCTGTCTGTTATCCTTTACTGACACTCTCTGTTTCCTTAACCCCCCTCATGATTTTTACGACACCCCCTCCTCCCCCTGCAATCAGACCTCTGTAACACTTTCTGTCTTTTTAGCCTGTGCTTTAATATATAATCTTTAAATTTCATCAAATTGGTCAGTATTGCTTCAGACATTCTTCTGAAAGCTTATAGTTAGTCCAATAAAGAGTATCATTGCTCAATGCAATACTCTTGTTATTTTGCTATCTAAGGGGTAGATTTATCAAAACCATTCTCCTTTAATTCCGTCCAAAATAGCACATACAAACTGATCGTCATATTCATCAAAGCACTCTGCGCCTATAATTGCGCAAATCTGAAAGAAACTTCTTCACACTCCGCTTGCATTTGCCTAGGCGCACGGGTGCGCTCCCCAGTGCAACAATATACATTAGTAATAGGCGTAATTTAACAGTCCGACCTACAAATGCGCACAATTTCTTATTTATCATTGCTTTGCGCAGATAAGGAACTGAAATTTCGGCGTCAATTGCGTTGTTGTATATTTCGCCATACAGACTGAGGCGAACACCATTATAATACATGCTTTTACATCTTGTGATGCAGTACTTTCTTCTTTTAACTAATTTTTCAAAGGTTCAGTGCCAAGAAGAGACTACATTAATATATTTATTTTTGCGATCTTAAATTATCAACCTATGGCAAAAACAGCACAGAAACATTTTATAATATTAATATAAGCTAAATAGTTACCTAAAAAAAGCATCAAAACATATCGGCGTAAATATTTATAGGGATGTATTGTGATAAATAGGGAGTAAATGCTTTTTACGTCTTTTTTTTATAAATTCAGGTGCACATGTGTGCTTCTTCGGAGGCGAGCTGGGGCGCAGTTACTGGCAAAGCACATACAGAGTTCGCCTAGCCTTTGATAAATCAAGCCCTAAATCTCTGGACTAACATGGCTTCTCCAATAATTTATATATATATATATATATATATATATATATATATATTCCATCCAAAAGTACAGGCACTCAGTGGTCTTTTTAGTAAAAATAATTACTTTATTCAATCAAGTTAAAAAGACATGATGTTTCAATGCATTGCTGCACCTTTTTCAAATGTCAAAAATTCATACAACGAATAACCTAAAACTAATGACAAACTTACTGATAATACTTCCTTATATACCCCTCTAACTCCACTTACAGCTCCAGGTGTACTGCAATTGAAAATGGGCATCTGACGTCATCAAATCACACCCTTGTGTGCAACGTCATCTCCCCTGTACTCATGTTGTCATGGTAACCCATGTAAACATTCAGTTATATCAGCTGATATAAAAAAGGGGATTTAGAAAACAAAATATGGAGTTCTGATTATCTTTTTGTAAAGGAAGATGCCAACTAAATGATGACAACAGCATGCAGTGGCTGAAAGGAAGGGCCCTGAACTGCTTAAACAATAATTTAAAGGTTAAATGGTGGATTTGGGGACTTCCGGAAAGGTCTCATTAGTCTCAAAGTTTGTAGAAAGATGTGAATAATCAGTAGTAAGGTCAAAATGTCCTAAAAAGGAACAGACAATAGACACACACACACACACACACACAAACTCAAACTTGCACATACACCCAAGGAAACACCAACAGAGACAGCCTCAGAAAACACACAAAGACATAAACACACACACACACACACAGAGACACCCACAGAAAACACACAGAGACATACACACACAGAGAGACAACCACATAAAACACAGAAAGACATACATACACACACCCTCACTGAGACATCCACAGAAAACACACAAAGACATACACACACCCTCACAGAGACACCCACAGAAAACACACACCCTCACAGAAACATCCACAGAAAACACAGACATACATACACACACACACACACACACACACACACCCTCACAGAGACATCCACAGAAAACAGACATACACACCCACCCTCACAGAGGCATCCAGAGAAAATACACAAAGACAAACATACACACACCCTCACAGAGACACCCATAGAAAAAGCTCAAAGACATATGCACACACCCTCACAGACATCCACAGAAAATGCACAAAGACATACACTTTGTGTACATACACACTCATAGAGACACAAACCAAAGCACAAAGACATAAACACAGACACCCACAGAAACACTCACAGGAGGAAACATGTATGCACCTTGCATCCCCCAAATCAACAGTGTGACATGCATGATAACAAAATGCAGAAATTAAGATCACTTTTTAAAGAATCATATTTGTAAATGTGTAAACATTTTGAAAATGCTGGAACCATAAGCTGTGGTACTCATACCATTAGATCTGGTTACATGCAGGATTTAGACTTGTTGGTATGTATTTCAAAAATAAGTCAGCTGTAGTGTAAACTGAACAGTTTTAAGTTAACCTGTCTCATTTCAAACACTGAGCAATCTTAGGCCTAGATTTGGAGTTCGGCGGTAGCCGTCAAAACCAGCGTTAGAGGCTCCTAACGCTGGTTTTGGCCGCCCGCTGGTATTTGGAGTCAGTGATTAAAGGGTCTAACGCTCACTTTTCAGCCGCAACTTTTCCATACCGCAGATCCCCCTACGCCATTTGCGTAGCCTATCTTTTCAATGGGATCTTTCTAACGCTGGTATTTAGAGTCGTTTCTGAAGTGAGCGTTAGAGCTCTAACGACAAGATTCCAGCCGCCTGAAAATAGCAGGAGTTAAGAGCTTTCTGGGCTAACGCCGGTTCATAAAGCTCTTAACTACTGTACCCTAAAGTACACTAACACCCATAAACTACCTATGTACCCCTAAACCGAGCTCCCCCCACATCGCCGCCACTCGATTAAAATTTTTAACCCCTAATCTGCCGACCGCCACCTACGTTATACTTATGTACCCCTAATCTGCTGCCCCTAACCCCGCCGACCCCTGTATTACATTTATTAACCCCTAACCTGCCCCCCACAACGTCGCCGCCAGCTACTTAAAATAATTAACCCCTAATCTTCCGACCGCAAAGCGCCGCCACCTACGTTATCCCTATGTACCCCTAATCTGCTACCCCTAACACCGCCGACCCCTATATTATATTTATTAACCCCTAATCTGTCCCCCTCAACGTCGCCGACACCTGCCTACACTTATTAACCCCTAATCTGCCGAGCGGACCTGAGCGCTACTATAATAAAGTTATTAACCCCTAATCCGCATCACTAACAGCCAATAGAATGCGAGCTCAATCTGATTGGCTGATTGGATCAGCCAATCGGATTGAACTTGATTCTGATTGGCTGATTCCATCAGCCAATCAGAAAATTCCTACCTTAATTCCGATTGGCTGATAGAATCCTATCAGCCAATCGGAATTCGAGGGACGCCATCTTGGATGACGTCCCTTAAAGGAACAGTCATTCGTCGTTCAGTCGTCGGTCCGGATGGATGTTCCGCGCTGGATGTCTTCAGGATCCTGCCGCTTCGCTCCGGATGGAAGAAGATCGAAGATGCCGCTTGGAGAAGATGTTTGCCGGTCCGGATGTCCTCTTCTTGCCGGATAGGAGGAAGACTTTGGAGCCTCTTCTGGACCGGATTATGGATCGCCAACCCCCGCTTGGGTTGGATGAAGATCTTGGAGCCAGGACGGATCGGTGATACCTGGATGGTGAAGACAAGGTAGGAAGATCTTCAGGGGCTTAGTGTTAGGTTTATTTAAGGGGGGTTTGGGTTAGATTAGGGGTATGTGGGTGGTGGGTTGTAATGTTGGGGGGGGGGTATTGTATGTTTTTTTTTACAGGCAAAAGAGCTGAAATTCTTGGGGCATGCCCCGCAAAGGGCCCTGTTCAGGGCTGGTAAGGTAAAAGAGCATGTAACTTTTTTAATTTAGAATAGGGTAGGGAATTTTTTATTTTGGGGGGCTTTGTTATTTTATTAGGGGGCTTAGAGTAGGTGTAATTAGTTTAAAATTGTTGTAATATTTTTCTTATGTTTGTAAATATTTTTTTATTTTCTGTAACTTAGTTCTTTTTTATTTTTTGTACTTTAGCTAGTTTATTTAATTGTATTTATTTGTAGGAATTGTGTTTAATTAATTTATTGATAGTGTAGTGTTAGGTTAATTGTAGGTAATTGTAGGTAGTTTATTTAATTATTTTATTGATAGGGTAGTGTTAGGTTTAATTATAACTTAGGTTAGGATTTATTTTACAGGTAAATTTGTTATTATTTTAACTAGGTAACTATTAAATAGTTCTTAACTATTTAATAGCTATTGTACCTGGTTAAAATAATTACAAAGTTGCCTGTAAAATAAATATTAATCCTAAAATAGCTATAATATAATTATAATTTATATTGTAGCTATATTAGGATTTATTTTACAGGTAAGTATTTAGCTTTAAATAGGAATAAGTTATTTAATAAGAGTTAATTTATTTCGTTAGATAAATATTATATTTAACTTAGGGGGGTGTTAGTGTTAGGGTTAGACTTAGCTTTAGGGGTTAATCCATTTATTAGAATAGCGGTGAGCTCCGATCGGAAGATTAGGGGTTAATAATTGAAGGTAGGTGTCGGCGATGTTAGGGAGGGCAGATTAGGGGTTAATACTATTTATGATAGGGTTAGTGAGGCGGATTAGGGGTTAATAACTTTATTATAGTAGCGCTCAGGTCCGCTCGGCAGATTAGGGGTTAATAAGTGTAGGCAGGTGTCGGCGACGTTGAGGGGGGCAGATTAGGGGTTAATAAATATAATATAGGGGTCGGCGATGTTAGGGCAGCAGATTAGGGGTACATAGGGATAACGTAGGTTGCGGCGGTTTACGGAGCGGCAGATTAGGGGTTAAAAAAAATATGCAGGGGTCAGCGATAGCGGGGGCGGCAGATTAGGGGTTAATAAGTGTAAGGTTAGGGGTGTTTAGACTCGGGGTACATGTTAGGGTGTTAGGTGCAGACGTAGGAAGTGTTTCCCCATAGGAAACAATGGGGCTGCGTTAGGAGCTGAACGCTGCTTTTTTGCAGGTGTTAGGTTTTTTTTCAGCTCAAACTGCCCCATTGTTTCCTATGGGAGAATCGTGCACGAGCACGTTTTTGAGGCCGGCCGCGTCCGTAAGCAACTCTGGTATCGAGAGTTGCATTTGCGGTAAAAATGCTCTACGCTCCTTTTTTGGAGCCTAACGCAGCATTTGATTAAACTCTCGATACCAGAGTTAAATTTATGGTGCGGCCAGAAAAAAGCCCGCGGAGCGTTAACAGCCCTTTTACCGCCGAACTCCAAATCTAGGCCTTAGTCTGAGAGTATAAGATTTTACATAAAGGGGCAGTAAACTGGAATGATATATATATATATATATATATATATATAAATTTAAAAAAATGCATATCTGCCAAAAGGGCACCTACCATTTGTGTATTAAGGAGGAAACATTTCTGCATGGTTTTAAATATAGAATTTCTACAGCATTGTCAAATAATCATAAATACACTGCTGCTAAAAATGTATTTTTTATGGACCCCTGGCCCCACCATACAACTACTACCACACTGAAGTTACAATACAAAATTGCACAAAGAAATAAAAAACATTTGCTAAGTAAGTCCTACCTCCTCTGCAAATGAAAGTGATCTGCCATTTGACTCAGGCACACACTGTACAAACAAAGTGACAAGTCTGTCTCACACTGTGCATAGGGGTTTAGTGCACACTCAGAAATCCTTTAAAATGTTAATACTTTACTCCTTGTAATAACATTTCCCATGCTAAATTAGCACTCTGCTGTAGTACCCACTGGTGGCTGCCAAAATGTAAAAGTTTAGTTCTTGCCTCATGGGGCCCCCCTGGCCCATTGGGCCCCTGACAGGAGTCACCCCTGTCACCCCCTGATGGCGGCCCTGCCTTTAAGGTTTAATAATTATATTTGTGTATCCAATAGACATGCATACATAAAGAGAAGCTCTTTACCAGGAATGAACAAATGGCTCAATAGCTTGTTCTATGGCAAGTCACCACCTAGGAGCAGCCTCTTTAAGCCCAGTTCTGCTTTTCACAAAGGAAAACTTTCCTGAAGCATATCAGTCTGATCCCGCCAAGTAAGGTCAGTCCAGCCCCAAAATACCAGGCAATTCTCCTTTGAATAAGGAACATGACAACCCCAGACAATCATTTTGGCCTCCTATGGGCCTTGTCAGTGAGGTGCAGCCATATTCCTCTAAGCTTCAATGGGCAAGGAGTCCACGTCTGGTTTCCCCTATCACCCTTAGGGAGACCTCCCCTGGGTCATTACTCAAATGCATACAAAGAGAGAAGTGCTCAACCAGGAACAAACAACTAGCTCAATAGCTTGTTCTATGGCAAGTCACCACCTAGGAGCAGCCTCGTTTAGCCCAGTTCTGCTTTTCACAAAGGAAAACTTTCCTGAAGCATATCAGTCTGATCCCAAGTAAGGTCAGTCCAGTCCCGAAATACCAGGCAATTCTTCTTTGAACAAGGAACATGACAACCCAGGATGATCGTTGCAGCCTCCTACATAATAATGACGAATAGGGAAAACTGCATGTATCTAGTATTCAATCATCTTTCACACCATTTCTAAAGGTGCAAATGGCAAATTATTTGGCAAATAAATCATCCCACTGACAACATGAAGTTTCTCACTATATATTTATGAATCTGCATTACAATTTATGGTGTGTTTTTTAACTGTTAGTACGTTCTGTATGTGTAATTATAATGAGCAGCTTTGAGAGCGTCAATCCTATTTAGTGAGGATTGATATATAATTACATGTTTCTTACTTTCATAAATAAATGGGGGATGTAAATTCCTTGTATGTCATGTAATGCTAAACCTATTACCCTTAATTTGCCAGTACATTTTCTTAATCCGCATTTCATGGATGGAATTATATCACTTGTGGTATATTTAGATTTTATGCTGTGTTAGACACTGGAAGATCTGTGAAGCCCCCATTCCAATATCCTTCACTAGATAACCAGGATTCATTGATTTGTAATATAACTAATAAATATTTAGAGACCATGGGAGTGGGGAGACATCATACCATGAAACTAGTCTCCCCTAAATCCTGTTACCCTGGGCACAGCCTCCAAGGATTCAATTTATAATTTTTCATATATTTTAAAGCTTTACAATAGTCCAATACTGAACAAAAACTATTTCCTTATAAAAGCTATGGAAACTATGTCATTGATTTCTTACTGGCCAGCATACTGAAGTAAGAAGGTTTATAAATGTCTCTCTTTATTATTTTGCTAAACTCTGATTTTTTTTATTTTGCTTACTGAATTTACTAACACATTAAAATAATGATATATATTTATAATGAATGGCACCACTGACCATAAATATTGGTTTAGTGGTAAACTAAACTATAATATTCCGATATTTCAGCAGAGAAAATTCTTAGTGTGAGCGATGAGCTTAACTTTGTATATTCTACTAAAGGAAAATAAAATATATAGAGTTAAAGGGACACTGAACCCAATTTTTTTTTCTTTCATGATTCAGATAGAGCATGACAGTTTAAGCAACTTTCTAATTTACTCCTATTATCAATTTTTCTTCATTCTCTTGCTATCTTCAATTGAAATTCAAGAATGTAAGTTTAGAAGCCGGCCCATTTTTGGTTCACAACCTGGGTTGTCCTTACTGATTGGACAGCACCATTAAACAAGTGCTGTCTAGTGTTCTGAACCAAACATTTGCTGGCTCCTTAGCTTAAATGCCTTCTTTTTCAAATAAAGAAAGCAAGAGAACGAAGAAAAATTGATAATGGGAGTAAATTAGAAAGTTGCTTAAAATTGCATGCTCTATCTGAATCATGAAAGAAAAAAAATGTGAGTTTAGTGCCCCTTTAACACACCTAGATTCTGTTCAGTTATATAATTTTAGTAAAATATATGTTTATGTTTTGTACTTTCCTTGGCCAGGTAAGTTTGTCACCATTGCTTTGTAGCTCTAAAAAAGTAAAAATTTCTGTTATTACTCTACTGAAATGCAATTTAATAAAATTTATATTGTTTCCAGTTTGTCAATTTATTTTTATACTAACCTTAGGGGGAGAAAGTCATGTTTTACTAAAGATTATTAAAATTATCTGACTGTAATGAAAAAAATTAATAGAGTGAGTAATGTGAGAAAAGCTAGAGGGTTAGCTTCGTAAAACATTTTTCATTTCATCAATACAATTTGCAGATCATAATGGAAATAGCAATAAAATATACATTTAACGTGGTAAAGTGTTTCCATTTTAAGCTAAACAATATTTCTGTAAGCAAATGTAAAATTACATAAGTTTAAAGTATTTTCTTCCTTATTTTTTTTCCAGGACCTATTTGTTCCTTATGAGAATACTTTAAATTATAACGCTGTCTTGAATGTATGCATTAGGTCTGTAATGTTATTTCACTCAATAAAATATTCTTATATGCTACTTAGTTTTATTATTGTTTTATCCAGGAATATAATTATTAATAAGATATGACTTTTATTTTCAATACAAAACCTGAATTAACTGCAAAAATTATTTCCTCCTGAGCTACAAGGATAAACTGATAAATCTCAGTGGAGCACAAATATCGCTTTCACGAAAGTGATATTTAGAGCTCCACTTGTAATCTGGCCCTTAATAGGTTAAAAAAACATACAACATACCTAAAATATCAATCCAGCTTACAGAATTAAAACATAAAAGCTGAAACTTGCATTATACAGTATATGAAAGGAGTTTAGTCCTAAAATCAAAAGCAGGTCAAACACAGACCCCACTAAATAATACATGTATTTATTACTTTCTAATTTACTTCTATTGTCTAATTTGCTTTGTTCTCTTGGTATTTTTTTATGGTAATGGTTACCTACATATGATCAAGAGCTAGCTGCTGATTGGTGACGGCAAATATATACCTCGTCATTAGTTTACTAAGGTGCTCAGCTAGCTCCCAGTAGTGCATTGCTGCACCTTCAATAAAATACCAAGGCCTAGATTTAGAGTTGGGCGGTAGCCGTGAAAACCAGCGTTAGAGGCTCCTAACGCTGGTTTTTACCGCCCGCTGGTATTTGGAGTCAGTCAGGAAAGGGTCTAACGCTCACTTCGCAGCCGCGACTTTTCCATACCGCAAATCCCCCTACGCCATTTGCGTATCCTATCTTTTCAATGGGATCTTTCTAACGCCGGTATTTAGAGTCTTGGCTGAAGTGAGCGTTAGAAATCTAACGACAAAACTCCAGCCGCAGAAAAAAGTCAGTAGTTAAGAGTTTTCTGTGCTAACGCCGGTTTATAAAGCTCTTAACTACTGTGCTCTAAAGTACACTAACACCCATAAACTACCTATGTACCCCTAAACCGAGGCCCCCCCACATCGCCGCCACTCTATTAAAATTTTTTAACTCCTAATCTGCCGACCGCACACCGCTGCCACCTACGTTATCCCTATGAACCCCTAATCTGCTGCCCCTAATACCGCCGACACCTACATAATATTTATTAACCCCTAATCTGCCGCCCCCAACGTCGCTGCCACCTACCTACACTTATTAACCCCTAATCTGCCGACCGAACCGCACCGCTACTATAATAAATGTATTAACCCCTAATCCGCCTCACTCCCGCCTCAATAACCCTATAATAAATAGTATTAACCCCTAATCTGCCCTCCCTAACATCGCTGACACCTAACTTCAAACATTAACCCCTAATCTGTCGACCGGAGCTCACCGCTATTCTAATACATTTTTTAACCCCTAAAGCTAAGTCTAACCCTAACACTAACACCCCCCTAAGTTAAATATAATTTTTATCTAACGAAATAAATTAACTCTTATTAAATAAATTAATCCTATTTAAAACTAAATACTTACCTGTAAAATAAATCCTAATATAGCTACAATATAAATTATAATCATATTGTAGCTATTTTACACCTACTCTAAGCCCCCTAACGCAGCCATTCTGTGAACTCTAAATCTAGCCGCAAGAGAATTAAGCAAAATTAATAAAAGAAGTAAATTGGAAAGTTGGTTAGAATTGCATACTCTACGGTAGATTTATCATAGTGTGAGCAGACATGATACGATGTAGCGTATCATGTCCTCTGCACATCGATAAATGCCGACAGCGACAGAACTGCTGGTGCAATGCCGCCCCCTGCAGAGTCGCGGCCAATTGGCCACTAGCAGGAGGTGTCAATCAACCTGATCGTATTTCTGGTTTGGCAAGATTTTTAGCTGAAACCAAAAATAAAAAAAACACTGCTTGAAATGAAATTTTTCATAACAAGAAATTGTTTGCAGTTCTCATTTTGTAAATCATGAAATAAATAAGTTATGAGGTTTAAAATAGTGCCAGTAGTTCCAAACCTCGCTATACAGAACAAGGTTTGTCTTATAATAAAGGTAATTAAAAAAAGAAAATCATCTGCTGTGACAGATTTAGGGCTAGATTACGAGTGGTGCACTAACTGTTGCACAAAGCAAAAAGGGGTTTATTACAGATCTTTGCGCGTGTGGGGTTTTTTGCTCATATTACAAGTTGAAAGTAAATGCGATCTCTTAAGCACAATTGAAGTTTACACTTGTTGGGTTAGCGTGACCTCAGAGCTGTGATTAAATATTTTGTGAAATATATATATATATATATAATTCGAAAGTGAGAGAACAGCACTCCATGAGAGAACAGAAGCTGGAATAACTTCCATGCATGTTCATTTTTATTGTAACTCCTCAGGGTGCACGTTCTTTTTGCACACTATCGGCTAGATTTTCATAAATAAATGGGGGATGTAAATTCCTTGTATGTCATGTAATGCTAAACCTATTACCCTTAATTTGCCAGTACATTTTCTTAATCCGCATTTCATGGATGGAATTATATCACTTGTGGTATATTTAGATTTTATGCTGTGTTAGACACTGGAAGATCTGTGAAGCCCCCATTCCAATATCCTTCACTAGATAACCAGGATTCATTGATTTGTAATATAACTAATAAATATTTAGAGACCATGGGAGTGGGGAGACATCATACCATGAAACTAGTCTCCCCTAAATCCTGTTACCCTGGGCACAGCCTCCAAGGATTCAATTTATAATTTTTCATATATTTTAAAGCTTTACAATAGTCCAATACTGAACAAAAACTATTTCCTTATAAAAGCTATGGAAACTATGTCATTGATTTCTTACTGGCCAGCATACTGAAGTAAGAAGGTTTATAAATGTCTCTCTTTATTATTTTGCTAAACTCTGATTTTTTTTATTTTGCTTACTGAATTTACTAACACATTAAAATAATGATATATATTTATAATGAATGGCACCACTGACCATAAATATTGGTTTAGTGGTAAACTAAACTATAATATTCCGATATTTCAGCAGAGAAAATTCTTAGTGTGAGCGATGAGCTTAACTTTGTATATTCTACTAAAGGAAAATAAAATATATAGAGTTAAAGGGACACTGAACCCAATTTTTTTTTCTTTCATGATTCAGATAGAGCATGACAGTTTAAGCAACTTTCTAATTTACTCCTATTATCAATTTTTCTTCATTCTCTTGCTATCTTCAATTGAAATTCAAGAATGTAAGTTTAGAAGCCGGCCCATTTTTGGTTCACAACCTGGGTTGTCCTTACTGATTGGACAGCACCATTAAACAAGTGCTGTCTAGTGTTCTGAACCAAACATTTGCTGGCTCCTTAGCTTAAATGCCTTCTTTTTCAAATAAAGAAAGCAAGAGAACGAAGAAAAATTGATAATGGGAGTAAATTAGAAAGTTGCTTAAAATTGCATGCTCTATCTGAATCATGAAAGAAAAAAAATGTGAGTTTAGTGCCCCTTTAACACACCTAGATTCTGTTCAGTTATATAATTTTAGTAAAATATATGTTTATGTTTTGTACTTTCCTTGGCCAGGTAAGTTTGTCACCATTGCTTTGTAGCTCTAAAAAAGTAAAAATTTCTGTTATTACTCTACTGAAATGCAATTTAATAAAATTTATATTGTTTCCAGTTTGTCAATTTATTTTTATACTAACCTTAGGGGGAGAAAGTCATGTTTTACTAAAGATTATTAAAATTATCTGACTGTAATGAAAAAAATTAATAGAGTGAGTAATGTGAGAAAAGCTAGAGGGTTAGCTTCGTAAAACATTTTTCATTTCATCAATACAATTTGCAGATCATAATGGAAATAGCAATAAAATATACATTTAACGTGGTAAAGTGTTTCCATTTTAAGCTAAACAATATTTCTGTAAGCAAATGTAAAATTACATAAGTTTAAAGTATTTTCTTCCTTATTTTTTTTCCAGGACCTATTTGTTCCTTATGAGAATACTTTAAATTATAACGCTGTCTTGAATGTATGCATTAGGTCTGTAATGTTATTTCACTCAATAAAATATTCTTATATGCTACTTAGTTTTATTATTGTTTTATCCAGGAATATAATTATTAATAAGATATGACTTTTATTTTCAATACAAAACCTGAATTAACTGCAAAAATTATTTCCTCCTGAGCTACAAGGATAAACTGATAAATCTCAGTGGAGCACAAATATCGCTTTCACGAAAGTGATATTTAGAGCTCCACTTGTAATCTGGCCCTTAATAGGTTAAAAAAACATACAACATACCTAAAATATCAATCCAGCTTACAGAATTAAAACATAAAAGCTGAAACTTGCATTATACAGTATATGAAAGGAGTTTAGTCCTAAAATCAAAAGCAGGTCAAACACAGACCCCACTAAATAATACATGTATTTATTACTTTCTAATTTACTTCTATTGTCTAATTTGCTTTGTTCTCTTGGTATTTTTTTATGGTAATGGTTACCTACATATGATCAAGAGCTAGCTGCTGATTGGTGACGGCAAATATATACCTCGTCATTAGTTTACTAAGGTGCTCAGCTAGCTCCCAGTAGTGCATTGCTGCACCTTCAATAAAATACCAAGGCCTAGATTTAGAGTTGGGCGGTAGCCGTGAAAACCAGCGTTAGAGGCTCCTAACGCTGGTTTTTACCGCCCGCTGGTATTTGGAGTCAGTCAGGAAAGGGTCTAACGCTCACTTCGCAGCCGCGACTTTTCCATACCGCAAATCCCCCTACGCCATTTGCGTATCCTATCTTTTCAATGGGATCTTTCTAACGCCGGTATTTAGAGTCTTGGCTGAAGTGAGCGTTAGAAATCTAACGACAAAACTCCAGCCGCAGAAAAAAGTCAGTAGTTAAGAGTTTTCTGTGCTAACGCCGGTTTATAAAGCTCTTAACTACTGTGCTCTAAAGTACACTAACACCCATAAACTACCTATGTACCCCTAAACCGAGGCCCCCCCACATCGCCGCCACTCTATTAAAATTTTTTAACTCCTAATCTGCCGACCGCACACCGCTGCCACCTACGTTATCCCTATGAACCCCTAATCTGCTGCCCCTAATACCGCCGACACCTACATAATATTTATTAACCCCTAATCTGCCGCCCCCAACGTCGCTGCCACCTACCTACACTTATTAACCCCTAATCTGCCGACCGAACCGCACCGCTACTATAATAAATGTATTAACCCCTAATCCGCCTCACTCCCGCCTCAATAACCCTATAATAAATAGTATTAACCCCTAATCTGCCCTCCCTAACATCGCTGACACCTAACTTCAAACATTAACCCCTAATCTGTCGACCGGAGCTCACCGCTATTCTAATACATTTTTTAACCCCTAAAGCTAAGTCTAACCCTAACACTAACACCCCCCTAAGTTAAATATAATTTTTATCTAACGAAATAAATTAACTCTTATTAAATAAATTAATCCTATTTAAAACTAAATACTTACCTGTAAAATAAATCCTAATATAGCTACAATATAAATTATAATCATATTGTAGCTATTTTACACCTACTCTAAGCCCCCTAACGCAGCCATTCTGTGAACTCTAAATCTAGCCGCAAGAGAATTAAGCAAAATTAATAAAAGAAGTAAATTGGAAAGTTGGTTAGAATTGCATACTCTACGGTAGATTTATCATAGTGTGAGCAGACATGATACGATGTAGCGTATCATGTCCTCTGCACATCGATAAATGCCGACAGCGACAGAACTGCTGGTGCAATGCCGCCCCCTGCAGAGTCGCGGCCAATTGGCCACTAGCAGGAGGTGTCAATCAACCTGATCGTATTTCTGGTTTGGCAAGATTTTTAGCTGAAACCAAAAATAAAAAAAACACTGCTTGAAATGAAATTTTTCATAACAAGAAATTGTTTGCAGTTCTCATTTTGTAAATCATGAAATAAATAAGTTATGAGGTTTAAAATAGTGCCAGTAGTTCCAAACCTCGCTATACAGAACAAGGTTTGTCTTATAATAAAGGTAATTAAAAAAAGAAAATCATCTGCTGTGACAGATTTAGGGCTAGATTACGAGTGGTGCACTAACTGTTGCACAAAGCAAAAAGGGGTTTATTACAGATCTTTGCGCGTGTGGGGTTTTTTGCTCATATTACAAGTTGAAAGTAAATGCGATCTCTTAAGCACAATTGAAGTTTACACTTGTTGGGTTAGCGTGACCTCAGAGCTGTGATTAAATATTTTGTGAAATATATATATATATATATAATTCGAAAGTGAGAGAACAGCACTCCATGAGAGAACAGAAGCTGGAATAACTTCCATGCATGTTCATTTTTATTGTAACTCCTCAGGGTGCACGTTCTTTTTGCACACTATCGGCTAGATTTAGAGTTTTGTCGGTAATGACCCGCGTAGCTAACGCTGGCTTTTTTCTGGCAGCACCTTTTAAATAACTCTGGTATTGAGAGTTCACAGAATTGCTGCGTTAGGCTCCAAAAAAGGAGCGTAGAGCATATTTAACGCAACTTCAACTCTCGATACCAGAGTTGCTTACGGACGCGGCCAGCTTAAAAAACGTGCTTGTGCACGATTCCCCCATAGAAAACAATGGGGCTGTTTGAGCTGAAAAAAAACCTAACACCTGAAAAAAAGCCGCATTCAGCTCCTAGCGCAGCCCCATTGTTTGCTATGGGGAAACACTTCCTACGTCTGCACCTAACACTCTAACATGTACCCCGAGTCTAAACACCCCTAACCTTACACTTATTAACCCCTAATCTGCCGCCCCCGCTATCGCTGACCCCTGCATATTTTTTAACCCCTAATCTGCCGCTCCGTAAACCGCCACTACTTACATTATCCCTATGTACCCCTAATCTGCTGCCCCTAACACCGCCGACCCCTATATTATATTTATTAACCCCTAATCTGCCCCCCACAACGTCGCCTCCACCTGCCTACACTTATTAACCCCTAATCTGCCGAGCGGACCGCACCGCTATTATAATAAAGTTATTAACCCCTAATCCGCCTCACTAACCCTATAATAAATAGTATTAACCCCTAATCTGCCCTCCCTAACATCGCCGACACCTAACTTCAAACATTAACCCCTAATCTGCCGACTGGAGCTCACCGCTATTCTAATAAATGTATTAACCCCTAAAGCTAAGTCTAACCCTAACACTAACACCCCCCTAAGTTAAATATAATTTAAATATAACGAAATTAATTAACTCTTAATAAATTATTCCTATTTAAAGCTAAATACTTACCTGTAAAATAAATCCTAATATAGCTACAATATAAATTATAATTATATTATAGCTATTTTAGGATTTATATTTATTTTACAGGTAACTTTGTATTTATTTTAACCAGGTACAATAGCTATTAAATAGTTAAGAACTATTTAATAGCTAAAATAGTTAAAATAATTACAAAATTACCTGTAAAATAAATCCTAACCTAAGTTACAATTAAACCTAACACTACACTATCAATAAATAAATTAAATAAAATACCTACAATTAAACCTAACACTACACTATCAATAAATTAATTAAATACAATATCTACAAATAAATACAATTAAATAAACTAACTAAAGTACAAAAAATAAAAAAGAACTAAGTTACAAAAAATAAAAAAATATTTACAAACATTAGAAAAATATTACAACAATTTTAAACTAATTACACCTACTCTAAGCCCCCTAATAAAATAACAAAGCCCCCCAAAATAAAAAAATGCCCTACCCTATTCTAAATTACAAAAGTTCAAAGCTCTTTTACCTTACCAGCCCTAAACAGGGCCTTTTGCGGGGCATGCCCCAAGAAATTCAGCTCTTTTGCCTGTAAAAAAACACATACAATACCCCCCCAACATTACAACCCACAACCCACATACCCCTAATCTAACCCAAACCCCCCTTAAATAAACCTAACACTAAGCCCCTGAAGATCTTCCTACCTTGTCTTCACCTCACCGGGTATCACACCGATCCGTCCTGGCTCCGATAACTTCATCCAACCCAAGCAGGGGCTAGACATCCATCATCAGACGGCTGAAGAAGTCCAGAAGAGGGTCCAAAGTCTTCATCCTATCCGGGAAGAAGAGTAGATCTGGACCGGCAACCATCTTCTTCCAAGCGGCATCTTCTATCTTCATCGGATGAGGACCGGCTCCATCGTGAAGACCTCCAGCGCGGACCCATCTTCTTCCGACGACGTCCAACTGAAGAATGACGGTTCCTTTAAGGGACGTCATCCAAGATGGCGTCCCTCGAATTCCGATTGGCTGATAGGATTCTATCAGCCAATCGGAATTAAGGTAGGAAAATTCTGATTGGCTGATGGAATCAGCCAATCAGAATCAAGTTCAATCCGATTGGCTGATCAGATTGAGCTTGCATTCTATTGGCTGTTCCGATCAGATCGGATCTACTCTTCTTCCCGGATAGGATGAAGACTTTGGACCCTCTTCTGGACTTCTTCAGCCGTCGGATGATGGATGTCTAGCCCCCGCTTGGGTTGGATGAAGATATCGGAGCCAGGACGGATCGGTGTGATACCCGGTGAGGTGAAGACAAGGTAGGAAGATCTTCAGGGGCTTAGTGTTAGGTTTATTTAAGGGGGGTTTGGGTTAGATTAGGGGTAGTGTTAGGTTTAATTGTAGGTATTTTATTTAATTTATTTATTGATAGTGTAGTGTTAGGTTTAATTGTAACTTAGGTTAGGATTTATTTTACAGGTAAATTTGTAATTATTTTAACTATTTTAGCTATTAAATAGTTCTTAACTATTTAATAGCTATTGTACCTGGTTAAAATAAATACAAAGTTACCTGTAAAATAAATATAAATGCTAAAATAGCTATAATATAATTATAATTTATATTGTAGCTATATTAGGGTTTATTTTACAGGTATGTATTTAGATTTAAATAGGAATAATTTATTTAATAAGAGTTAATTTATTTCGTTAGATTTAAATTATATTTAACTTAGGGGGGGTGTTAGGGTTAGACTTAGCTTTAGGGGTTAATCCATTTATTACAGTAGCGGTGAGATTCGGTCGGCAGATTAGGGGTTAATAATTGAAGTTAGGTGTCGGCGATGTTAGGGAGGGCAGATTAGGGGTTAATACTATTTATTATAGGGTTATTGAGGCGGGAGTGAGGCGCATTATGGGTTAATAACTTTATTATAGTAGCGGTGCGGTCCGCTCGGCAGATTAGGGGTTAATAAGTGTAGGCAGGTGGAGGCGACGTTGAGGGGGGCAGATTAGGGGTTAATAAATATAATATAGGGGTCGGCGGTGTTAGGGGCAGCAGATTAGGGTTACATAAATATAACGTAGGTGGCGGTCGGCAGATTAGGGGTTAATTATTGTAGGTAGCTGGCGGCGACGTTGTGGGGGGCAGGTTAGGGGTTAATAAATATAATATAGGGGTCGGCGGTGTTAGGGGCAGCAGATTAGGGGTACATAAGTATAACGTAGCTGGCGGTCGGCAGATTAGGGGTTAAAAAAATTTAATCGAGTGGCGGCGATGTGGGGGGACCTCGGTTTAGGGGTACATAGGTAGTTTATGGGTGTTAGTGTACTTTAGAGCACAGTAGTTAAGAGCTTTATAAACCGGCGTTAGCCCAGAAAGCTCTTAACTACTCATTTTTTTTTTTGCGGCTGGAGTTTTGTCGTTAGATTTCTAACGCTCACTTCAGACACGACTCTAAATACCGGAGTTAGAAAGATCCCATTGAAAAGATAGGATACGCAATTGACGTAAGGGGATCTGCGGTATGGAAAAGTCGCGGCTGAAAAGTGAGCGTTAGACCCTTTCCTGACTGACTCCAAATACTGGCGGTAGCCTAAAACCAGCGTTAGGATCCTCTAACGCTGGTTTTCACGGCTACCGCCAAACTCTAAATCTAGGCCTATGCCTTTTCACAGAGAAAAAATATCCTGAAGCATATCAGTCTGACCCTGCCCAATGACAGTCCATTGTTGAAATACCAGGCAATTCCTCTCTGAACATGGGAAGCAACAACCCCAGACGATCGTTTCGGCCTCCCTTGGGCCTCATCAGTGAGGTGCAGTTGTATCTCTCTAAGGGCAAGTGTGCATGGAGTCCACGCCTGGTTTCCCCATTAAACAAAGAATAATAAAGTGTGTGCCCAATAAGAGAAAAAAAGGTTATTAAAGTGAATAATCAATCAAAAGTGATATGAATAAATAGTGCACGATCCTCCTTCGGCCCAGTCTGCTCTCTGGTAAGGGTCTCGTGAACCTTGATGACTAAGAAATCTAAAGCACAAAGGAAACAAGGGTTCCAAAATGGCCTATCAAAATGGTATGATATGGTGTACAAAATACTCACAAAAAGAGAGCACCACTAGGTGTCCTAATAGCAATGGGAGCATTTGATATTTGCTGCACTCTGTTCCAGCATGCAGCTAATTTTGTAGTTTTTAATAAAGATTTTTTTTTTAATTTTCAAAGGAGCTTTATTTAGATCAAATTAACATACACTTCATAAATTGAATGTACAGAGCATGCATCAAGAAGAGTATTACAATATAGTGTTACTTCATAATGATTCATTGTGCTATCTATACAAAAACATTTTTCATACATCATATATTACAACTTTAGCATGTAAAATTACTCTCTTCAAATCAATGTATTTCTTATTTGGCCCAAATTTTAACTGTGTAGATCTCTCATGGGTCTTTAACAAACTCACATATGATCCATATTGGGCGTATATGATGTAGAATCTTTGGCCAAAATTGAACTAATTCAAACTAGAATATTGTTATGTCCAGGATTATGAGACTATGGTGGTGTAGTTTATTTTCAAGGTGTTTCAAATTGATCAGCATTCAAAAATTTATGGGTATATATAATCATGGATAGGAGAGTATATATGTATAAGTGTGAGGTTGGGGTGTATTAGTTTATCCAGTAGTGTAGAAATAGGGCATTTATATATGTATTTGTGTTATTTTTTTATCTATGCTCTTACACAAGGTTTTAATGCCCTCTAAGGTGTTTGAGAAAGCATGAGTTGCTTCTATGTTAGAGTTAGGCTTTTCACAGCTTGTGGATTGATCTAAAGCCTAGATAATTGTTCTGCCTTTCATGGGCCCTGGCCGCAGGCCACATGTAGGGGTTATATATAAAACAATCTGCCAGATCTTACTTATTTGCTGTTAAGTTTCAATCAATAAATATATCAGTAGAAGTAGTAACATGTGCCCTTAAACGGTTAAGAATGTGAACCTTCATCTACATAGGGTATTATGTGCATTTAAACAATACAAAGCTTGTTAACTTGACTTATAACATAGAAAAAAGACTACTGTACTGAGCATACTTAAAAACTTCCCATCACAATCTCAAGCTTGAGCCTTTATGATCTGTTCCCATGTGCTTTCTGACAACAAGCGTTAGTCATTATTTAATAAAGTTGAACAGATTTTTGGACCTTTTAGAACAATATATAAAATAGCATTTTTAACTTTAAGATATGTAAAATAAGGCATAACTGTAGATATAAATGATTGATAATATTCCCCTATAGAGCGTATAGAAAAGGATTAACTACCAAATTTACTGATGGGCTTAATCAGCTGTACATTGTCTGAGAAGGGTATCTGTAGGATACCCCTCTCCTGTCTCCGGGATGTGTCCATCGCTATGAAAACAAAGGATGTCTTTGTCTGGAGTAGGTAAATATTTCCGCCATCTAATCTCGCTTGGTAATGATTGGTAAATAGGCAGTGGGTCTCCTCAGCATCTCTGAAGATAGCTGTGTCAGCAAGCTTTAAAATTTGTATAGAGACATCTCTATCTTGTTTTGTCCTGTAGTCTTTCTTGCCACATGTTGTGTCATGTTCCTTTCATCTGCCCGGTGTCCCGGTATCACTGGTGGAGGCACTCTCCGAAGCTGCTCAACATGGTTTTTGTATTTCTGTGTGTTGTTCTCCATTTCTGAAGGGTCGATTGAGCTTGGATGTATGCGTTTGTATCAGGAAATCATATGGAGCCTTGTCAATCAACTTTTGCATGAGGAGCTCAAGATTTCCTAGACGTTCATCAGGCTGTTGTATATAATACTCTCCCGCCATGATCACCATGCTGGATATCTTCTGTATATAACAATTCAGGGAGGTTTCTTACAGTATAATCCCTTTATGAAATTAGGTGCCTTATTGTGAAAGGTAGATAGGATTGATTCCTAATTAAGAAAAATTCAGCTTACTAATCAGTTATAGATAGGAAATTAAGAAATTTCAGTAAGTCAGAATATTCCGACAACACTGATGACCCGTTTCTTCCTTGGGGGAGGTGTATGCCTTACAGTTGGCCGCGCTAGGCCTCAATATTTTGATCTGAGTCCCCAGAGTCATATAAACAGCCAAGATATTAAGTATGGGGTCACAGTTAGCCAGATTATGGTGCTTTCATGTAATAAGATCTTTATCTTGCTGTTGGAAGGTAATAATCAGAGGATTATTAGAGATTCTGCCAGAGCTCTCAGAGAATGCATCCTATCCAGAATGCTGCACGGACATGCCCCCCTTTAATAAAGATTTTAATGCAATTACACCTTGCCACAGAGATCCATGTTTTGTTGTTGACATCTGATGAATGAATATTGGAGTACCTGTGCATCCTGCCATCTGAAATACCTTTATATCCTGCTACCTGCGATTAGTAAGCTGGACAGCTGGAAAGTTCCAGCTTGCTATTAGAGCACCTGAAGGTGCTCTCTTTTTGTGAGTATTAGATATTCCTATATATATCTGTATATAGCTATACCTATATATACATGTAATCTATAAATATAGGTAAAGATATATATCGTACCAAAAAAAATATTTTTGTATTTATGAATAAATAGAACATATTCTGTAAAGACCATTGGAATGTGAAATATTAATATTTTTATGTCAGGTTAGCGCACTTGAGAATATGCGATAGTGTTTGCGTACGAGTAGAGTGTTCGTTTTTTTTCCACTTTTTTGCTCGCCGTGAGCAAAAACCATTTACTTTCAACTTGTAATACGAGCACAAACCGACGCAAGCAAAAAGCTTACTTCTAGCGCAGTTAACGCTCAAACGGGCACGTTAAATAGCACTCCACAGGGGTTATACAACTCTAGCAGCTCCCTCTTATTGTCTACAGTTTTTCCTCTGTTTATTCAAGTACTATCATCCAAGAAAAACTTTGTGTTGATGTCCTTTAATAATATGAACTGCATGCACTTCAGGAATTCTATCAGTGCACTCACATAATTTTCTTTGGACATCACCATACTATTTGCCTCCCGGGATGGTACAAAAACAGAGGTCATATGACTAGTTTATCTGTGTCGACACAATTAGTATCTGTGGTTACTACTTTATCCATGTGTTTATTATTATTTTTATTTTATTTTTGTTTGGGGATTTGCAACTTTGAATTTAGCGGTATTTAATAAATGGTGTGATTTAGCACAGGTTACTGTATCTGTGTGGTTTTTCACTTTGCCCATCTGTTCCTATCTTTCTGGAGCTCTTAATTTGCCTTTTATTAATCAGTGCAGGCTATAGTAGACTTTGTGGTTCTTAAACCATTCTCTCTTTTGGTTTTTATCCAATATGGCACTACTCTCCAGCACCCCTGGTCTGCTAAATATTTAAATTGCAGATCAGGGTTGATTACCTAGGCCTATATGATAAATGGTGCTGTGAGAGGCTCATATATATATATATATATATATATATATATATTACACACACACTGTATCAGATTTAAATTAAAAAAATCGTTTTTTATCAGTAAAGAATATACATAATAAATGTAATAAAAGCGTTTTCCATCTTAGAAATCGTCACTGCTGTAATTCTCCCTGATCGACTACACTGAACTGCTCTACTTGCTGGCTGCTGCTGTTGCAGTCTACACTCTATATTTATGCTGTAATAAGATCTGGAGTGAGTTTTTGCCTAAGTAGATATGATGATAAAGTAGGATAGAGACATACCTTGATTATCAGTGCCAGTGTTTTTTCCACACGCACGCAAGTCTGCAGCCCCTCCTCCCCTGACCACCAGACCGTTCTCTCATTGGCTAAGTAATGGCTATGCATTATGGGACTTGTAGTTAGTTCCTAGCCTTGGGAGTTCCCCCTGCTGCTCGCCCATAGAAATGGCCCAACCGCACACTGAAAATTGTGCTATTAGCAAAGGTATAGGCTCTGTTATGGGCGGAGCAGCAGGCACAAAAATGAGCAAAGGGATATAGCAGGCTATATGTATCTACCGCACGTGCGGTATAGAGGTATAAAAAAGGATATTTTTTTTTTTATTAAACTGGACAGTAGACTGGAACCTTTTTTGGCAGAATAAATATAATTTTTCCAATAGGGGGGCTAATGGAGAAATTATATTTATTCAGCCAAAAAAATGAATTTTCTTTCTTTTTCTTTTTTTTCCCAGGAGGCTCAGGTGCGGTTGTGATCATATGGAGGAGCCTCCACTGTATCTAGATATTGCAATCGTGATTTTCACTTTTTCCTATTTCATCCAGATCTCATTAGCAGTACAAGATATCACCTATTAAATACATATAGATATGTCAATTTCTTTCCTGTCAGATATATTCATATATAAATCTAGAGTCAGTGACCATTTCAGAGTGCGTTGCACATATGCTCCATAATAGAATTATTTTATATTGTCTTGGAATGTGTTGGATAGGTTAGTTTTGCATGTTATCAAGTCCCTTTTAAGTGTCAAATTTCAATAAATGAACAATTCTCCCAAACACTATTGAAAAGTTTTCAAGAAATTGGTTTGTAATCACTTTGAACATGACTGTTCTGTTGAAAGGAAATTAAACCCAAATGTTTTCTTTCATGATTCGGCTAGAGAATGCAATTTTAAATAACTTTCTAATTTTACTTATGTTGCCCATGTCTGGAGCACTATATAGCAGCAGTTTTGAAAGAATGTTATTCATTTGCAAGAGCACTACATGGCAGCACTACTTGAAAACTCAATTGAAAAGTTTATATCACTGAAAAAAATTGGTTGATTGTGATTGAGGCCTTAATTTGAGTTTTAAATTGAATTTGTTCCGCAAGGGCATAGGGTAATTCAGGTGATCCAAAATACAGACATTAACTAACATAAAGATTGACTATGTATTATTATTCAGTGTAGTTTGTTTACATGGCCCCTAAAACAGACATTTTCAACAAATGTAATAATTGCTAGTTCTGAGGAAATATTTAAGTACAAACAAATATCCAGAGAAGATAATTATATAGAGAGATTATTGATACATGATTCATCTTAGTGGAAGGGAGCAAAATTTATTTAGGAGTAAATTTATACAAAATAGATGATGATTGGCTAGCATAGACTAAGGTTAGGGCAAATGACTATTTCACTTTTTTCAAGTTATCATTAGAACTTTTGGTGTATATCCTAAACCTCCAGAGAGATGCAATGGCAGGTACCATTGGGATTGGTGTACCTGATTTCTGTACACAAGGTTCTTCATTCAAATTTGCTTTACACCTTGGTTGTTATTAATTATACGTCTTAATTTTGCATATATTATCATTGATTATATTGCTGTAAAGAAAAGCCAAATTGGCTAACTGCCAACATGCAATAAATGGCAAAAGATTGTTTAATGTTGTCCTCAAATACTTTCAGCCGGTTCTGTTGCTGGTATTCATATTTTGCCTCTATACATTGATGATGTTTAAAGCACAGTTGATACCTCCCAGACTGTCACTCACACACAAAGACATTCACTTTCACACACAGGTCGGATGCACACAAAGACACTGACAAACACAAGGACACACTCACGCCACAGCTGAGCATCATGTAGGAGCCATCACTCAGTCAGAAGAACAGTACTAGTACAATACTACTAGGCAGTGTATATTTGCATCACATTTCCCTCCAAACCTAGACACACAAATGAAAACCCTGACTGGTCATTCCCGGACAGGTGGCAACTCTACTGGGGGAGTACCAGGTTACATTATCAGTGTTGCAAATTTGGCAATGTCAGCAAAATATATTTATTATAATAAATTGGTTCCTCCCTCCATTATATTTGATTTTTGATTGAAGGTCATTTGTGTTTAATCTATTTTCCTAATCAATATTTAAATGTGATCCAGGAGGTTTTCTAATATTTTGTTTTAGTAAATAAACCTCTGTGTTAACTTTACTTTTTTATTTTTAAACTGTATTAATTCTTAATATTTTCACCATTAGTATTAAACAAAAAAAGTAATCAAAGAAGTTGGAGTGATTGTATTTTTCATAAGATCTGCATTTAGAATAGTAATTCTGTAAACAGAAGCAGGGTGCTGTTCATAAAATCTAGCTTTAGAAACGTTTAACTATTTCATTGATCTATTACAGCTTTTAATTTGAGAGAACTATAAGTGTTAGATATGTCAAATTTAAACTTGCAGCATTCTCATCACACTGAAAGGGATCTACACAATTTGATTTTTTCATTTCAGGGTGTGATTTTACGGTGATTGCAGAAAAATATTAATGGTAGAACCATATTTCTGTGAAAGCTATTCATGTGGAAATCATGAAAGTGTTGTAGAAAAGGTGTAGTAATCAAAAGCCAAAAATAATTCACTACACAAAATAGACATGAATAGTACATTGGTAATAAAAATGCTATGGGTAAAATAATAATAATTAATAATAATACATCTGTAAAAAGTGGTGTGTGACGTACATTTTATGCCCATATTGGTGCATCATTTAAAATGTGAGCTTAAAACAATGGGTATATACAAATAGTTTATTGTAAGGTAACTGGTATCATTCAGATGTGCGCTTTCATGCATTATTCTGCCAATACCATTGTAAGTAACTAGTTGGCATGCTTTAATAGTGTAATTGTAATAGTCATATTTAGTCATATTTTAGTATACCTATACTGGCTGTTGAAGTGATGCTTAGGATGATGTGTGTGTATTTTTCTTAAGACTTAGGGGTCCATTTATCATTGTGCAGACGGATATGATCCGCTATAGCGAACCATGTCTGCCGCATATCGATAAATGCCGACAGCATACGCTGTCGGCATTTATCATTGCATCAGCAGTTCTTGTGAACTGCTAGTGCAATACTGCCCCCTGAAGATTTGCGGCCAATTGGCCGCTAGCAGTGGGTGTCAATCAGCCCGATCGTACATGATCGGGCGGATTGCTATACGCCGTCTCAGAGGCGGAGTATGGGTTAAGGAGCAGTGGTCTTAAGACCGCTGCTTTTTAACTCTTGTTTCCGACGAGCTTAAGGGCTCGCGCGGAAACAAGGGGAACAGGGGCCATTCAGCCCTTGTTAAATAGACCCCTTAGGACTCATTAGGAAAGGTTGGGTGGACTGCAAATCATGTCGCTGGACCTCGCTGCTTGTGCAATGCTTCCCCCTACTTTCTGGTGGTCAATCTGATCAGACATAGATGATTTCAATCTGCAGCATTTTCAAATTTGCATGCTGTATCTAAACCATGAAAGTTTAATTTTTACTGTACCTTTTAAAGCACATACTAATTATTTTAGTTCACACTATTCACTTTTATCTTTTTCTTGTTGTGGTACAAACTAGATTGTTAATACTAACTGAACTAGAGGGGAGTGAACTCCCCTCAGAAAGAATACACAAATAGCACTCCTGAGTTCTATCACATAAATGATACCCAAAGGTATGATTGATTACATTAAACTACTGTCCACTATGGTAGATATTACTTGCAAATGGGTCAAGATAGAGGTGAAAAAATGCAAAAATGCACATTAAAATTTAACTTTTATTTTATACTACATTAAAATGTACATAAACATATACAAAACACACAATTAAAACTACGAATAGGGGGGATATAGATCAGCGTGTTAGTTAGATAAATAATAGTAGTAATAGTACATGATACAGGTAATATAGCAAGCTAAGTATCCAAATCTCTTCAGAGATATTTGTATGGATGCTGCTATATATGCAACTAAACAGTTATTACTCCTAAGTGCTTATCAGTATGATTCAACAGCTCAGAGTGAGATTAGGATATTAGTGAGCACAAAATTTAGGATTGAGTATTACTCGATATATATGTGTATTTTAAGGATCTGTATAAGTGGAATTGGTAACTTAATGCAGTTAGTCACCACATTAAATAGATATTGGTGTTCAAATATTTATTAAAACGGGGCAGATTAGTAATAGTACAAGCTATATTATGATAGAACAAAAAGAATAATTGTGTTAATTGTAGTTATTCTAAGGGATAGTGTGGTAGTATAAGATTCGGCGGGTGTACTATCTGACTCCACAGACTATTATTGGAGTTACACCAAATGTCAGTTGGATAAAAGTGGTCTGTTCAAGCCCTTTAATATTAGCAATTCACATTCATGCACTGCCATTCGGTGTCTATGGTTGGTTATATACACCAAATATCAGTTGGATACGAGTGGTCTGTTCAAGCCCTTTAATATTAGCAATTCACATTTATATGCTGCCACTCAGTGTCTATACTTGGTCATATAGCTACAATTGTTACCAACTTAAAAAATGAGATTGGTTGCCAATAACCACTATATGTATATATGTGTACTTTATCCCACTAGATCATTAGTAGCCACATAAGTTAAATATTGGAGGTTATAGATTCTAATATCAGCAAATATCACACCTACAATTTGTGTGCTCTATCTACTCATAGTATTTGCAGTCAGTGTGCTGCATAGTCTGAGATAGTCCTAAATTGTAATTGAAGCCGGTTCTAAATGTACATTCTGCAACCAGCCTTCTGCACAGTGTGAAAACCTCCATATAATTGGAGTAGCTTATGATTGTTTAAAGTGGGGTGATTGAATTACTAGCTTACCATTTGTAATATCCATACAATTGATTTAAATGCTAGCTTAGTAAAAAGTGGTTGAGATAGATCCTTTATTATGTTTGTGATTCACATATGTATGCTGCAGCTGTGTGTCTCTGATTCACTTTATAACTAAATTGTTGCCACCGTTAGTAGTGGTTGTACATAAACACTGTATATATATATATATACACTAGTATTTAATTAACGTACTAAATCAAAGGTAGCACCATTGTTGAAGTAATAAGGATTTGAGATTTAAATGCCGGTAAAGATTATCACATCACAAATTAACTGATGTCTGCAGTCAACACGCTGCATGAAATATCATGGGGGTTAATGACTCAAAGTATACTCTGGATCAGAACCAGTAATGTAAATAAAATGTATTTCTAGTATCTATAGTCAGAGTGCTGCATATTATCGGTACCTCAATATAACACAATATACATAGATGTGCTACACACTAAATAACTGGGTTATAAGTTCACTGGCGTATACCAAACTGTTGAAAATATAGCGGTAATATGCGGAGTATTAGCTGCTGGGACACGCTGGTCATTCCCCTCTAAGCGCTTCCTAAAACACAGGAGCTCACTGGGCCCCTCACCAATTCCCTAACATGTTTCGCCGCTTGTCGGATTTTTCAAAGGGTGCGCGCGCGGCGCGCGAAACTGGCTTTAAATAATGTTGGTTCCATGGTATACCGCCTCCTGGGTGACGTCATACGGACCCGTATCTAAGAATTCTCTGGGTCCTTAACATTGTCATATATGCTCATCTTAAACAGGTACTTGTGTCCTGCATCCATATCGCAATTGATATTATTTACATAAAACGAAAGGGGGATATTATGTGTTAATAATAAATACTGGGTGTTAATAATACATAAATAAATATTGTTGGAATACACAGCTGCTCGTTAGCTGCATGAAGTGCTAGTGATAGTGATGTTAGTTTAACAAACGACTGTTGACATATTAGGTGTAAAACAAAAGTGAAATTCAACATTGGGATTTTTGAGTGTAATATACAAATGATACTAATAGTAGCACTTGATACTGTGCATTGTGCGAAAAAATACATTGGTATACTCAGTGAGGTGCTATAATAGCATTATTAAATAAAATGAAAAATATAAAAATTGTATACATAAAATAATAATAATAAAAATAAAAATAATTATAATACATTAATAATAAATATGAAAATACTAGGAAAAAATTTTAAAATTTTTGAGAACTTGTTCTCTTGTGTTTTTATCTCAGTTCTAAATACTGATGTGTGATAATAGTGGGTATTGAATAAACATTATTAAAAACAGATTTTATACAAAATTAGCTTATGTGCATACTTATGTGTTAGGAAAGCACTTGTTATTCTGTGCTTATTCTTATTAAGTGCAAGCAGTCAGCAAATAGCTGAGATTACCAAAGTGAGTGTGTGTAAGCACATATATACATGTACACAGCACACACATGTATGTAAATGTGTGTATACATATATATATACACATATATATATATACATATATACACACATTTGGATCTTAGATATCCCATGGTCTTAGACATTGGGATTAATATATTAACACATAGGTTAAATATTTTTGGATGTCAGGAACACAAAAAGACAAAACATAGGAAGTTAATGTTAACCAGGTAGCTGTATGTGGAACTATAGTGTGGAAATTAAAGGAATGCCACAAAGTTATTATTTTCGTTAAGTCCATGCGGTTGGATGGTATTTAATAAATAAATCCATCTACTTTCAGCTTTCAAAAGGGCCTGTTCAATATTGCCCCCCCGTATACCAAGGTCAATCTTCTGTATCCCCAACATTGGAGGTCTGATTGCCTGGATTTGTGCCTTTTAAGAAAATGTCTTGCAACTGAGGTGATAGTTTTCCCTGCTTTGCTGTCATTGGCTGCGTTTTTGATATTTCTAAGATGTTCCTGCAGTCGGGTTCTGATTTTCCTAGTCGTCATACCAACGTAGTATTTTAAACATGTACATTGGAGTACATAAATCACTCCTTCTGTAGTACAATTGATATGGGATTTAATTTGATGGATTTTACCAAAACGGTCTCCTATTTGATTTGTTTTCTTCATGAAGCTACATGTGCTGCACGTGCCACATTTATAGGAACCATGTCTAAGTGGAGTTCTGGTTCTGTTGCCTTTTAAGTGGCTTGGGCTAATCATTTCTTTTAAATTTGGTGCCCTCCGGTACCCTACTTGTACTTTTTCTCCCACTATTTCATTCAAAGATTGGTCAGATTGTAAAATATACCATGATTCTTTAAGAATATTTAGCATTTGAGTTGTTTTGGTGTTATAGGTGGTAATAAACCTGACTTTTTCTTGTTGGTTAATATTTGGGTTTTTGGGTTTCAATAGTTCATGTCTGGGAGTGCATTTAGCCCGATACTCCGCTTTCTTTATTGATCTCCTACTGTATCCTCTTTGTAGGAGTCTGATTCTCAATTCCTTTGCTCTGACTTCAAATTGTTCATTCGTAGAGCAATTCCTCTTCATTCTAAGGAATTCTCCAATCGGGAGAGATTTTACAGTATTTGGCGCATGCGCGCTGGAACTGTGCAGTATGCTGTTGGTAGCTGTCTTTTTCCTGAATACATCAGTGCTCAGGGTACCATCCAAGTTCTTAGTAATTGTCAGATCTAGGAATGATATTGAATTTTGACTGGCTTCATGGGTCAATTTTATGTTGAGATCGTTTAAGTTAATATCCTGCAGGAAAACATCAAGTTCGTCCTTTGTGCCTTCCCAAAGAAAAAGCACGTCATCTATGTAACGTAGCCATAGAGGTATTCGGTCAGTATGTTTATCATTCAAATCAGAGAAGACAATGTGTTGCTCCCACCAGCCTAGGAAGAGGTTGGCGTATGTAGGGGCACATGCAGTGCCCATGGCAGTCCCCCTGATTTGGAGATAGAACGCATGGTCAAAAGTGAAAAAATTGTGATTTAGAATGAATTGTAACAGATTTAGAATAAACTCATCAGTATTTAGAACTGAGATAAAAACACAAGAGAACAAGTTCTCAAAAATTAAAAAAAAAAAAAATTCCTAGTATTTTCATATTTATTATTAATGTATTATAATTATTTTTATTTTTATTATTATTATTTTATGTATACAATTTTTATATTTTTCATTTTATTTAATAATGCTATTATAGCACCTCACTGAGTATACCAATGTATTTTTTCACACAATGCACAGTATCAAGTGCTACTATTAGTATCATTTGTATATTACACTCAAAAATCCCAATGTTGAATTTCACTTTTGTTTTACACCTAATATGTCAACAGTCGTTTGTTAAACTAACATCACTATCACTAGCACTTTATGCAGCTAACGAGCAGCTGTGTATTCCAACAATATTTATTTATGTATTATTAACACCCAGTATTTATTATTAACACATAATATCCCCCTTTCGTTTTATGTAAATAATATCAATTGCGATATGGATGCAGGACACAAGTACCTGTTTAAGGTGAGCATATATGACAATGTTTAGGACCCAGAGAATTCTTAGATACGGGTCCGTATGACGTCACCCAGGAGGCGGTATACCATGGAACCAACATTATTTAAAGCCAGTTTCGCGCGCCGCGCGCGCACCCTTTGAAAAAGCCAACAAGCGGCGAAACATGTTAGGGAATTGGTGAGGGGCCCAGTGAGCTCCTGTGTTTTAGGAAGCGCTTAGAGGGGACCGACCAGCGTGTCCGAGCAGCTAATACTCCGCATATTACCGCTATATTTTCAACAGTTTGGTTATGCCAGTGAACTTATAACCCAGTTATTTAGTGTGTAGCACATCTATGTATATTGTGTTATATTGAGGTACCGATAATATGCAGCACTCTGACTATAGATACTAGAAATACATTTTATTTACATTACTGGTTCTGATCCAGAGTATACTTTGAGTCATTAACCCCCATGATATTTCATGCAGCGTGTTGACTGCAGACATCAGTTCATTTGTGATGTGATAATCTTTACCGGCATTTAAATCTCAAATCCTTATTACTTCAACAATGGTGCTACCTTTGATTTAGTACGTTAATTAAATACTAGTGTATATATACAGTGTTTATGTACAACCACTACTAACAGTGGCAACAATTTAGTTATAAAGTGAATCAGAGACACACAGCTGCAGCATACATATGTGAATCACAAACATAATAAAGGATCTATCTCAACCACTTTTTACTAAGCTAGCATTTAAATCAATTGTATGGATATTACAAATGGTAAGCTAGTAATTCAATCACCCCACTTAAAACAATCATAAGCTACTCCAATTATATGGAGGTTTTCACACTGTGCAGAAGGCTGGTTGCAGAATGTACATTTAGAACCGGCTTCAATTACAATTTAGGACTATCTCAGACTATGCAGCACACTGACTGCAAATACTATGAGTAGATAGAGCACACAAATTGTAGGTGTGATATTTGCTGATATTAGAATCTATAACCTCCAATATTTAACTTATGTGGCTACTAATGATCTAGTGGGATAAAGTACACATGTATACATATAGTGGTTATTGGCAACCAATCTCATTTTTTAAGTTGGTAACAATTGTAGCTATATGACCAAGTATAGACACTGAGTGGCAGCATATAAATGTGAATTGCTAATATTAAAGGGCTTGAACAGACCACTCGTATCCAACTGATATTTGGTGTATATAACCAATCATAGACACCGAATGGCAGTGCATGAATGTGAATTGCTAATATTAAAGGGCTTGAACAGACCACTTTTATCCAACTGACATTTGGTGTAACTCCAATAATAGTCTGTGGAGTCAGATAGTACACCCGCCGAATCTAATACTACCACACTATCCCTTAGAATAACTACAATTAACACAATTATTCTTTTTGTTCTATCATAATATAGCTTGTACTATTACTAATCTGCCCCGTTTTAATAAACATTTGAACACCAATATCTATTTAATGTGGTGACTAACTGCATTAAGTTACCAATTCCACTTATACAGATCCTTAAAATACACATATATATCGAGTAATACTCAATCCTAAATTTTGTGCTCACTAATATCCTAATCTCACTCTGAGCTGTTGAATCATACTGATAAGCACTTAGGAGTAATAACTGTTTAGTTGCATATATAGCAGCATCCATACAAATATCTCTGAAGAGATTTGGATACTTAGCTTGCTATATTACCTGTATCATGTACTATTACTACTATTATTTATCTAACTAACACGCTGATCTATATCCCCCCTATTCGTAGTTTTAATTGTGTGTTTTGTATATGTTTATGTACATTTTAATGTAGTATAAAATAAAAGTTAAATTTTAATGTGCATTTTTGCATTTTTTCACCTCTATCTTGACCCATTTGCAAGTAATATCTACCATAGTGGACAGTAGTTTAATGTAATCAATCATACCTTTGGGTATCATTTATGTGATAGAACTCAGGAGTGCTATTTGTGTATTCTTTCTGAGGGGAGTTCACTCCCCTCTAGTTCAGTTAATATATTCTCTATAATACACAGCACCAACCCCAAAGCTCCGTTTATAATACCTGAGTATCCTATGATAGGGCAGTAGTTCTCACCCACTTCCTAGTAGTGCCATTGGACCCCCTCTTTTTGCTTTTAGATTGTTAATACGTAACAGCACTTTAAATTGCATGAAGGTCATTGGGATAGTTCTTAGATGCTCAATGATGAGGGCCTCGCTGTGGAGACCAGATCATAATAAAAAGTAATTGATCCTTGGTTCACCTATATTTCCCACAGATCATTGGTGGACATTTCTTTCATTAACCTCTATATTTGTGTAAGGCGCCCAGTACATGAAATATTTTACTTGAGACGAGAACTTCTTGTAAAGTAAAAAAACAATTATAACAATACATGGATATTCAGATCATTCATGGTGAGCCAAATGCAGAAGGTGACCACTCACAGCATTCGGCTCTTTCAGAGCCAGATTCCTTCTTGTGAAAGTGCAACACACTAAGAACTGTCCAAATCCAGATCTTAGCGTGTTACACTTTCACAAGAAGAAATCTGGCTCTGAAATAAATCCAAATGCAACAAGCAACCATCATCTTCCGTATTTGGATCATTGGGAATGATCCAAATGCTTATGCATAGTTATAATCACCATGACTCTGGAAACATGCATGAAATATGTAATTGTCTCCAAGATTTATAGACAAAAATGAGGGGCTGCCCTTTAGCGGTCAAAGGGTGTTTAATTTTTTTTTTTTTTTTGTTTTTTTGAAGTTTTCTTTTACACTTTTTTTCTTGTTTGTGCTGTAATGTTTTGAAGGTGTGTTCATAATGCTGTAATCCTATTACAGTGGAAGTCCGTTCTATGCACACAAGTTATTTGCAACTTAGATATGCTATGTGGCAGGCACAAATCTTTTTTTATTTTTTGAGGAGATTAGGTTTACAAACAGAATTTATTGACCAAAAATTTATTGACCATTTTATTCACCAAAAATTCTGCCCATATGCGCCTCTCTATCCACTTTTACTAGGCAGCTACAATTCTGTTTTCCCACACTTACATACAGTACAACAATGTATAATTTTTTATGATGTCTTCATTAGCTTCATTTTATTCTTCCTTGTAGGTCTTCAAACAAAACTAAGAAAGCACCTGTTTTGGATACATGTTTATGCATTTATCCAATCAGATGTGAAGAATCCAGATGTTCTAGAATTTATTGCTGGCACATCAGGTGGCTTAACATATTCAAACATAAGTAATTTGCAGACATTGGAATCCTTTTTTAATGATAAAAAAATTTAGAGGAGAATTTCTATTTTGGACTATAAATAAAGAATGATTGGAATATACGCCATAAGGTTACAAAATATGTATACATATGTGTTTTTTCGTTTTTTTAATCTAGTTCATTTTGTTATCACTTTCTTGGTAAAATTTATCATTTCTTATTTTTAAATTGGAATCATGGGCCACATCTGTTTTTCCTAAAATATTTTCTCATGAGAAGTCTGTCTGGAGGCAAACTATTATTTGAACAGACGCTAGCAAATGCTTCAGCAAATAAATGAGCTAGGCAAATGTTCAACTTCAGCGCCAGAGAGATGGTTTATGATTTTTGATTTACTTTAACACAAAAGAGAGAATTAATTTGTATTCTTCCAGAATAGGCAATCCACTTATTAATTAACCAAGTAAGTGAATGGTCTGTTTAGAAGTTAAATGTACTCTAAACTACACAATGTTAATTGCTAAATATTATTAAATATCCTCTGACTATAAATACTTAAAGGGACATAAAGCATAAAATTATTCTTTCAAGATTCACACAGAACATACAATTTGAAACAACTATGTTCTTCTAATTTCAAATTTTCTTAATTTTCTTGTTATCCTTTGCTGAAAAGCAGGAAGGCAAGCTCAGAAGAGGGCACATGTCTGCAGCACTATATAACCAGCAGTTAATACGTTAGCAAGAGCTAGTGAGATGGCAGCACTATTTCCGGTCATGTAGTACACTTCCTATCTAGATATCTCTTCAACAAAGAATAACATGAGAACTAAGCAAATTTGATAATAGAAGTAAATTGGAAAGTTTTTAAAAATAATATTATTGTTTTAGATCTATGGATTTTATGGATCTGAAGTATTGTGCAGCAATTACTTGAATTTTATTTCAAAATCAGCGGGAGTACATTTGGGAATGGAATTTACCTTTACATTAAATTAGTGACTTTCATTTTCCATTGGCTATTAAATAAAAAGGCAACAGCTATTGCTATCCTAATGTTAGCATTTTCTATAGCCTAGATTACGAGTGGTGCGCTAACTGTAGCGCAAGTGCAATATGTTTTTTTAGGCTTTCTAGAGCGTCTTCAGCCTCTCTAACCTCACCAGTCCTTATGTTATTTAATAGTATTTAATAACATAAGTACTGGTTAGAGAGGCTGAAGACGCTCTAGAGAGCCTAAAAAACATATTGCACTTGCGCTACAGTTAGCGCACCACTCGTAATCTAGGCGTATGTGAGTAACCAGTGGAGTATACAGCCATTTGTAATTGCTCAGTATGCCAGTGGGGGTGCATGTTGAGTTATCAATGCAGGTCCACACAACATGGCTGTACGCGCTTAGTTTGTATACAATCTACCTAGTTATTAGAAGTTCACAAGATGGAATGCAAAAAAAACAGATTAATGCTTGCAGAGACTGCCCTCAAGGAATTCTCTAAAAAAAAAAAGGGACTGTCCCTGCAAGATTTCTCTAATAGAAAGTAACAGAGATTGCTGGAAAGGGAAACTCTACTGTGGAAAGCCAATTAAGTAAATTAAGTAGAGGACCTATTCAACAGAGGGTCCTGGTGCAATTTATTTTTTGGGCCCATCAATGTGTAACTCAGTAGTAATATATAGTGATAATATACTGTTTAATAATTTTAAGTATAGATAGATATATATATATATAAATAGAAGATAAATGGATATCCACTAATAAAAGGCTCCCCTGTACACATTTTGGTCATGTCTATGTATAGACTGGCTGGTATGGGTTCCTCCAGCACTTGGTCCCTGGTGCCACTGCACCTGCTGCACCAATGGTAGTTCCGCCCCTGTGTAGAAGATATTCTTTAAAAATTGCAGCCAATACAAATCAGATTACCCTGCTTTAAGCGTATAGTATATTGCAATCAAATCTATTTTCCTATACATGTTGCTTTCGATTAGGATAGTAATTGTTTTGAGAATTTTGGCACACTTTTGCCACAAACACAATTTTGCGTCACTGTCAAAGCACCTAAATAAGACCTGAGATTTATTTTCTCAGTCTTTTGAGGTCCACAGCTGTATTTTGATCAAGAAGTTCTACACTAATGAAGATGCACTTTTAATTCTTCCCTATCACTTTGAGTAAGGATATGGCCGGATCAAGACATTGTGCTTCCTTGGTCCAAGAATAAAATGGAGCCCCTCAACTCTCTGCACACTAATCTCTAAGACATGTTGGGTTAAGACTGTGAAGTTCAGCAAATTCACATGAGAATGCACAGATGGGCATCATGTAAGATTAATTTCTCTATAAAAAATATGCTCACTATGTGCCCCCTGGTTCAATTATAGAGCTGGCCTTGAGTAACGACTGTGGAGCAACATCTGCTGAATATATACAGGTGTGTGTGTATGTATATATATATATATATATATATATATATATATATATATATATATATAAAATCAATGTAAATATTTGCATAGGAAATTAGTACATCTAGGCAAGTATCCCCGCTTGCTTTTCCCCAGAAATTCTTAATATACAATGTTTCCAATGCACAAGAGAATTGTGGGTAAGATATGCAAATTAGATATGCAAATTCTCAGTTTTTTTGCTTCAAAAATACTGTTTTGACACAGCGATCCTTTTAAAACAGGATTATGACAGCAAACCAGAAATCACTCACTAGACAAGCCTGTTTCGTTCTTTTTGGAACTCATCAGTAGGAGATAGATTTCTGGTTGCTGCATTGGTAAAGCTATTTTAATGGTTAAACCAAAATTCATTAAAATTATGGGGGGAGATAAAAAACTATATTTATATATATATATTTATATATATATAGCACCATTTGAACACTCCCTTAAAGGGACATTATATACTAGATTTTTCTTTGCATAAATGTTTTGTAGATGATCCATTTATATAGCCCTTACAGTTTTTTTTTTAAATGAATAGTTTTGCTTATGTTCAAATAACATTGCTCTGATTTTCAGACTCCTAACCAAGCCCCAAAGTTTTAGGAGAATACTGATGTATACCTACTCCAGCTTGCTTCTGTTTGTGTAAAGGGTCTTTTCATTTTGTGAAATTACAGGGGGGTTTTTTTTAGTTTTTTATTATATGCAAAATAAACGGTATTGTTTCAGAAAGTGATCCTAATTACTTACACTTTGTGTTTTGTTATATTTATCACTAAATTACTCTGAAAACTGAAACTATTAGACTAATGTTCTTTTAGTACCCAGATCACAAGGTTCAAATATTTTATTTTTAGCTAGTAGGAAAGTAATGTATGAACCAAACTAATCTGGTCACACATTTCTGGGCCATTGGTTTTATTAAATTGTTCGAGATCTTGGTTTAATGAAACATATATTTTGGAACAAAGCTATTTAAAGGGACAATCTACTCCAAAATGTTTATTGTTTTAAAAGATAGTCCCTTTTATTACCCATTCCCCAGTTTTGCACAGCTAACATGGTTATATTAATACACTTTTTACCTCTCTGATTACCTTGTATCTAAGCCCTACAGACAGCCTCCTTATTATCCCAAGGCTAATTGTTTATTATCTATTGACTTGCATTTTAGCCAATAAGTGCTGTGTCCTGCACAACTACATTGGAGTGAGCACAATGTTATCGATTAGGCACACATGATGTGAAAAGCTAATAAAAAAGCATGTGATAAGAGGCCGTCTGTAGTGGCATAGAAACAGGCAGATATTTAGGGGTTTAAATGTTATAAAGTATATTAATATAAGAATGTTGGTTGTGCAAAGCTAGGGAATGGGTAGTAAAGGCGTTATCTATCTTTTTAAACAATAACAATTTTGGTGTAGGCTGTCCCTTTAAATTTATAGTGCATATATTAAAACAGAATTACTAATTTGTGGATTAGTGTAAAAATAATCATTTTAGGAAAACAAATACTGAATAAGAGAAATGGATTATACTTTTAACTACAAAATAAAGTGTTGATAGGACAAAGGTGACAAATAAATGTATGTGTATAAAAATTGCCCCTGTGGCCCTGGCTTCCCACTGGGAAATCTCCCGGTATCCTAGCGGGCAAATTCGGCACTGGGTACTTCCTGCTATTAATCATTCAGCATTAATAGAAACTTTCTTTAAGCCAATGAACATTAGTAGGAAGTGCACAACTGATACTGGTATATTTGTTTCAATTTATATTTAAATGACTTTTACCTAATATTTTATTTCAAGAAAAAAGTGTGTGTGTGTGTGTATATATATATATATATATATGTGTGTGTAAAAATTGTTTTTATATATATATATATATATATATATATATTTTTTTATTTTTTATTAAAGTGCTGCTATTTTATGTGGATGACAGAAAATTTTGAAGTACAGTGTCTTTTTAACTAAATTAAATGGACATGCTATTAAAGGGAAGCCAAAAACTCAACCTAAACAAGAATTTGTGCATGGCAAACTCTAATGGATTGGAATGGGGGCCAATATTAGGTATAATAGTTTGAGATGTCAGCTTTCCTTTATTACTCCTAACCTAATATGAAAATGTTCATAATTGTATAGAATTTTAGATCTAATTAGCTTCATGGATAAAAGAAAAGCATTTGCTGTGTAAATCCCAGCATAAACAAGCCTATTCTAATATTTCATACCAAATAAGTTAAGCACTCCGCATTAGACTTCCTGTATGCTTATGGATGTGGAACAAATTGTACATTATGAAGGAAGAAGCTGGATTTGTTCAAGAGCTTACAGGGATGCAAATTCAGCTTTAGTTGCCTAATTTTATTCATTGTCATAACATTTGCATCATAATTTTTCCAAGGTCTGTTCACCCTTAAGCGTTTAGTTTCATATTAAAGTATTAACAATTGTTAAAGCAGTCATAGCTGAAGGGCCCTTACAAATCATAATCTCAAGTTTTCTATTTCTTCTGAACACTAATATGTTTATAACTTGTTTACAAGGTAAATTAGATGTTATAAAAATATATTTATCTAACTGTTCAAACACTTTGAAATCATCTCTCTAATTCATTTGATATTTACCTGTTACGTATAATATATATGGTTTTCTTAATTAAAGCCACTGAATGAAGAATTTCTCATTTTGAGGTTTAATTTTACTTGAAATATAAAAATCTTTTATATTATTTTTAATGCTATTATAATCATTTTGTAATTTATAAATTTGGGGTAAATGTCACTGATAGTGATTTTGTATTGGCTGATTTCTACTTCAGTTTGCTGCATTTGTCTTATAATTTTTATAAAAGTATAGTATATCTCACTACATTACAAAAGGTCCACATACTAAACGCATGTCCCATCATGTAAGCTGCTTCAGAGTTCCTGTTATTTTGCAGACCATCTTCAGCCATAATTGGCATCAGGACTTGCATTCACAGATTCTGAATCTAGAAATTATTTCTTAACTACCAATACCATATTGAAGGAATTGATGTTTATCATAATGATCTAGAGCTTCAGCTGAGGTGAAGGCCTCACCACAACCCCCCCTGTGGTATACCCACTGGTTAACATTGTAGTGCAGTGCTGATGGTGCTGTTTATATACAGGGTAGGCTAAAAAAGACTCCCAATAGGGGGCGCTCTTAAAATATATAAAGTCACCAATTTAAGGTAAACAAATTATTCAAATTAGTATTGGGCTCAATGTATCTAGATACAAGTTAAAAGCTATGCAATAAAGCTATGCAATTGAGACTTATGCAAAATAATGATACAATATAACACAATTGCTAATGTACATCTAAAGAATAGAACATGGAATTAGAGAACCATAGGTCCTAGGCTGGAAATAGTCCCAATATGTAGGATGCTCAGACAGTCCAAATAGACCAGAGGATCATCTGAGGGTCTAATCGTCCGACCAAACAGGAGGGGTTTTTTCCAGTGGTGGCAGCACTCTCCTCACACCTTGGTGTCTGATAATCTAGAGTAGAATATAACCAAATGAAAAAAGAGGCACCTGTGTATATTGATTTAGGCAGATTAAGAAAATACAACAATAAACCCCTATTACAGGGTACTCACATATCTTCAGAACACTCAGACAGTGCTATCAGGTACAGGCTGGATGTTTTTACAGCAACCAAGCTAACTGATCTCCAGGATCCAGGAACACTAGAGTCTCCAGGCTCTCAGCTCCCAATAGTAATGATTGGTGCACTGCTTAATTGTATATTACCAGATACTTATCACCTATTCTAAGTCTATCTCCTAGAGTAAATATGCACTTACCCACTATCAAAAGGCTTTAGCAGATACCTTGAAAGCAGCACTCCATCTGTCCCTGATTGCAGCCATTGCTAATGTCTCTCAAGCTATTGTTTTTTATGTGCAGCACAAGATGGTATATCGTTGGTTATCGCTTATGAACCATAAGCGCCAAGTGTAACAGATCCAGTCCCATGGGAGATCAAGCTTACTCAAGACTGGGCTCAGGGCTCACAGAACATTCTAGATGGAAATTGAGACATTCCCTGCAGAGAACACCATGATGGACCCGGTTGTGAGATTTACTCGGTTCAAGATGATCTTGCCTATTGCTCATCAGAAATCTTATAACATGGAGGTGAAGGAGATGGAATTATTCTAGAGGCCACAACAGTGGAAATTACTGACTTCTCATTGTGCTGGAGCCATGAGCGACTGTGAAGATTTAGAAGACTTTGAGAGAATGGTGTCTTTGGTGGATATCTCTCATGCGAAGCAGCCCCATTCCCTTATGTCATGGTGGCATAAAGAATGTTTATATGCTGTTAAGACTAGGGATGGGCGAATGTGTAAATTTTCGAATTTCGAACGAATGTTATTACCGAAATTCGAATTCTAAATCCGAATGTCGATAAGAACGAATATTCTTAAAAATTCGAAAATCGAATGTTATTTACAGTTTTCGAATGTCACTTCGAATTCGAATGTTTATAATTATATCGAATGTCCACATTCGAAATTTCAAATTTAGCATTCTATTTAACAAATACTATTCAGAAGTTCAATAGTTCATGTGGTAGGGCGGGAATCTAGTAAATTGATACATAATAGATACAAATATATCATTTTGAATGTTTCCATATAGAATATTGCATAATTCGAATATTACATTTAAAGAAAGCATTAGAAATACTATTACAAAACATATAAATTCGAATTTTTCGAATTCGAATATAAATTCAAATTTTTCGAATCCGAATATTGCATAATTCGAATATTACATTTAAAGAAAAAGCATTAGAAATACTATTACAATCTAAATTCGAATTTTTCGAATTCGAATAAACGTATTGCATAATTCAAATATTACATTTAAAGAAAAAGCATTCTAAATACTATTACAATCTAAATTCGAATTTTTCGAATTCGAATATTGCATAATTCGAATATTACATTTAAAGAAAAAGCATTAGAAATACTATTACAATCTAAATTCGAATTTTTCGAATTCGAATACACGTATTGCATAATTCAAATATTACATTTAAAGAAAAAGCATTAGAAATACTATTACAATCTAAATTCGAATTTTTCGAATTCGAATATTGCATAATTCGAATATTACATTTAAAGAAAAAGCATTAGAAATACTATTGCAATCTAAATTCGAATTTTTCAAAAAGAATATTTTCGAATGTAATCGTAAAATTCAAAACCGAACATTCGAAAATCGAATGTTAGAATGTTATGTAAACATTCGAAATTCGATGCGAACGAACGAATGTGTTAAAATTCGTGCCATTTTTCGAATGTTGCGAAACATTCGCCCATCCCTAGTTAAGACCACTAAAATGGGAGTTGGAGAAATTGATCATGGACTTACCCTACAGTTGACTTTATTATCCTTGATGATTACCAACAGGTCTGAGGTTTGGGGATCTTAGCTTAATATGTCAGTGTCCTTTTATGCTGTTAGAGGCATTTTTGTTTCTTTGTTTTTATATATTCTAATATGCTGCTTTAAGGATTATACTCTCTGATCTTAAACCATTGTTTAACATCAATTAGCACCTTACTATTTGGTGTAGTTTATTCTTCTTATTATGCAAAGGTTATTTGATTATTGCATAATTTCTTAGTACAGTGAGGTAGATCTGTTATGTTTACAATACAACTTCTCACGAGTATGTAAACTCAAATTGTATGCTGACTCTCAGAGAAAATATTGGTCCTTCAGGGCAGGGGCTGTTAAATTTTTCCTTTTTTCTTTCATGACACAAAGTATTTTCCAATTGTTATTTTACCATATAGATGACCATATGAGTTATTTTAGACTTCAAATACCCTATTTCATAAACCCATATCTTCCTTTTTTTTTTTTAAAGGATGTTAATCTTATTTAAAACTGTTAAGACTTATCTGGGGGTTTTTTCTATAGAAACACAACAGAAATATCTTGTAATTACAAGGTATTTACTGTCCATTTAAATTACAGAGAAAATGGGGGGAAAAAGTATATTGCAGCAATTTTTATGTTTGGAGTGCATACATTTTAAGCCAGATTACAAGTTGAGCGCAAAATATTGCTTCCGTGAAAGCGATATTTAAGCTCAATTTAGTAATACCAGTGTACGCAAATGTGCGCTGGTATTTCATGTAAGGTGCAATGCGAACGCAACCTTGTGTTTGCATTGCACTCACAACAGCATATACATATATATTTTAAAGGAACACATAGCTTTTTTCTAACACCCCACACCTGCCAACTTTAGCCCCTTATAACTGCTTCATCAGTTACTTTATTAAAAAATAAAGATGCTGATATATATATATATTTTTTTTTAATAAGAATTACTAAGATGAAATGTAAGGGCAATTGGAGGACATTTAGAAAATTGACCTCTGGTTAATTTTCTGAGCACTTATTGCTACCGCGAGCTTGCAGTATCAATAACCAGCCACTTGTAATGGCTGGTTATTTATCGCGTGCCTGTAAACAGGTGAATTTGCCCGTTTACGGGTGCGCGATAAATTAGAGCTCCACTTGTAATCTTGCCCTTTATGGATATTTACAAAAGGTTTTTTTGTTGTTGTTTTTTTAAAGACAGGAGCATGAGCACAACACAGAAAACCTCTTGACCTCTCTTTGCTTTCTTATTGGGATGAAGTATATATGTTTCCTATGCCCACTGGGCAGTGGCGTATTTATGTTTAGTGCTGCCTTAGGCACTCAAAATTCTGCTGCCCCCCCCCCCCTCAAAGGTTTTAGTCCTTTTTTCCACTTCATATTTTTTGGGTCAGTGTGTAAAATGTTTTTGTCTTGTTTTTGTTTTTATAACAATTCAAAATTAAATGGGCTAGCAAAACACTTGCATACAGGTGGGTTGAATGGCATGCATCTCATACCATTTTCTCCCTGAGAGAAGGGAAATAAAAGGGGAGGGGAAAAACGGGAGAGAAAGAGAGAGAAAGAGATAGAAAAAGAGAGAGAGAGAGAGAGAGAGAGAGAGAGAGAGAGTGCGCAAGGGAGGGAGTTGAGAGAAAGAATGGAGGGAGGGAAAAAAGGGGGGAGGGAAAAAAGGGAGGGGGAAAAAGGGAGGGAGTTGAGGAAGGGAGGGGGAAAGGGATAGAAGGGAGAGAGAAAGGGAGGGAAAGAAGAATACACTTTGAAACAATCACTGCCCTTTACATGCAACAACATACTGTACATTAATTACCATTATTCAAGTAATGAAACTTTTTAAATGTCCATTTACTATTTACTCCATGGGTTCATGAATGCAGCGAAAGCTAGCTATTGGTAGCTAACATACATTAGCGCTGAGAATTTGATTAGACATCACAAGCTGATCTAGGCAGTGCACAGACGCATCCAGTCTGTTAGCTACTAAGACCTGCAATAAGCACTGCGCTTGCAGACCCACCACAGCTGACAAGGGGAGGCAGCATATCGGCACAAGGTCTTCTCCTCCAGCCTCACCTTGGAAGCATATCCCTGGGCAAGTTTCTCACCAAGAACGCTTCCACTGCAAAAATGCCGGCGGCTCTAAATTAAGCAACGGTTTAAAAGAGCACTGCCTGTAAAGAGCGACCTTAATCAGCGCATGTGCCTTGTCTTCTCTGTAAAAGCCTGCATTTTTTATCGCTCACTGTACTGTCTGCTGGCTTTTAGAGAGAGGATAGAACAGATGTGCTGCCCCTCCCAAATCTGCTGTCCTAGGCACCGGCCTTGTTGGCCTAGGCCATAATACGCCCCTGCCACTGGGCATTTTCTTCATTACAACCCTCTTTAATTTTAAATTGTCAAACTAAATAAACATGCTGTAGAGATTCTCAGTGAACCAAGGTAAATTTCAATGCAATTTTTGGATGTTGAAAAGTAGCATAAAAACCCCAAAACAAACAGATGTAGAGAATGGAAAGGCTTGTCTGAAATATTACAGAATGAAATGTAGCAAGAAATTATAGGCAAATCGCATAACAGATTGAATGAAAAATAACTGCAAAAGAACTGTGGACATTATGATGGATATACACAGCAATCTGAAGGATTTGTTGAGAAGGAATTTTTATATATTTAGGATAAAGTGAGATGATTTTTATCTGCAATATATTAAGGAAGTATCAAGAATTTACCAGGAAGACACAGTGTAATTTTACCGTATATGTTACCATAATATGGATGATATCTGCATATATTAAATCCAAGAAATATGTTAATTTTTTTTTACATTAACTAGAAAAGGGATTTTTCTTTTCATGTTTATTTAATACAATTTTCCAGATAGATTAAAGATTTTATGAGACTTGTAAAGATAGTGGCTATAGTAAGAAATACACCAGGGTCCTGTCTTAAAGGGACAGTCTACACCAGAATATTTATTGTTTTAAAAGATAGATAATCCCTTTATTAGCCAATCCTTAGTTTTGCATAACCAACACAGTTATGTAAATACATGTTTTACCTCTGTGATTACCTTGTATCTAAACCTCTGCAAACTGCCCCTTATTTCAGTTCTTTTGACAGACTTTCATTTTAGCCAATCAGTGCGGGCTCCTAGGTAACTCCACGTGCATGAGCACAGTGTTATCTATATGAAACACATGAACTAACACCCTCTAGTGGTGAAAAACTGTCAAAATGCCCTGAGCTAAGAGGCGGCCTTCAAGGGCTTAGAAATTAGCGTATGAACCTCCTAGATTTAGCTTTCAACTAAGAATACCAAGAGAACCAAGCAAAATTGGTGAAAAAAGTAAATTGGAAAATTGTTTAAAATTACATTCTCTATCTGAATAATGAAGGTTTGTTTTGGACTAGACTGTCCCTTTAATGAATAGGCGTTTAAGTTTTTATTGTTAAAATATGATGGTATCTTATAGCACTGTGATGAACAATACATACATTATACACACGCACTAATTAAGCCCTTTCCCTTTTTGTGTACATGATTAACAGGATTCTTTTTATTTTTTTATTTTCTCTTAGATTGCAAACTTATTTTTATGTTGTATTTTTAAATTGCTATGATCCACATATTTGCAATCCTCCAAATTTAAATACTACTACAACACGAATATCCAGTGCACCCCCTGAAGCACTAAATAAACTGGTTTAATAATGTTTCTTCTATCAAGTTTAATTATATTTGTTGTGAAAAATAGTTCATATTGTGAAATCCCAAAAATGTTTTATTAAACCAGGTTTCAAGATATAAAAATGTTTTATTAGATGGTGCTGTTATGTATGTAACTGTACGTTGTAATGTATTTTTGATGTGTTTTGTGACACTTTTTTTTGTTTTGTGAAACAGTTAACCAGAGCACTGAGCATGCGCTATCCTGACATGCGTTAACTTCCATTACGCTCAAGCAATCAAGTTTACTTTCAACATGTAATACAAGCGAAAAACCAGACATGCGCAAACACCCTCGATAAAGCCTTTTTGCTTGCGAGTAACTGTTAGCGCTTTACTCGTAATCTGGCCCTTTATATTAATATCTCAAGTGTTTAAAGTGAAGGTAAACTTTGATGAATGAAAGCCCGGTTTTAAAAAATACTATTAAAAACAGGGGCACTTTCATTCATCAAAGTTTAGAAAAAAGCCGTTTTGTTTAAAAACGTACCTTTCTTCTTTTCACAGCCGGAGCAGCTTCCCCCGCCCGGAGATCCTCTCTTCACACGTCAGCAATGACTAATCCGACTTCCTCCAATCACGGCATGGCCTCAGGCAATGACTCCCCTGGGGGAAAAGCCATGATTAGAGGAAGCCTGATTAGTCATTGCTGACGTGTGAAGAGAGGATCTCCGGGTGGGGGAAGCTGCTCCGACTGTGAAAAGAAGAGAAGTACGTTTTTAAACAAAACGGCTGCTTTCTAAACTTTGATGAATGAAAGTGCCCCTGTTTTTAATAGTGTTTTTAAAAATCCGGGCTTTCATTCATCAAAGTTTACCTTCACTTTAATGTCCCTTTTAAAATGTCATGGTCTATCTGAATCTTAAGTTTAGTTATGACTTTAGTGTGCATTTAAATGTATGCTTCTCAAAGTAAATTATAATTAAATTCTATTGTGCAGTGCTGAGCCCAATGCTACAACCTGTAATATTATAGTAGCAAATGTTTTGCAAAATGTAGATCCTTCATTAGTCTTTTCATGAGGACAGATAAAGAGAATCTATGTTCTCTTATATTTTATTTTTTTGTCAGCAGAGCCACTTTAGTTATAAATATAATAATGAAAAATGATCACTTTTTTTAAAGACTTCAAATTAAAACACAATGAACAAGATTTATAAAACCGTTTAGGATCTGATAGGCAGAAAGTTCTGGACTCATTGTAAATGGACATTCAAGTGAAATAACGATTCTCTTATTCATTAGAGAAAGTTATTTTCAAATACGTGCTTAGGACTGGCAGGTACTAACAGTAATGCATTAGTAAAGACACTACACATATTAGCACAACCAGGTTAGTGGTGGGAAGCAACCCCTATATTTGTATAGGATTTGCAATAGCATAGTAGTGAATGCATTTATATGGAGTACCTACCTATGCTACCTACTGGGGATATACTGCTTTTCCTTATGTGTGTGAATTTAGACGTAGTGGACCTACTCAACTGAGAGCCATGGTGAAATTATTTTTTTTGGACCCCCTCCAAAGGTAACTCAGTGGAAAGCAAAAGTATTAATATATATTCTGCTCTGCTCTGTATAATGATTTTTAGGATAGATAGATATAGATAGATAGATAGATAGATAGATAGATAGATAGATAGATAGATAGATAGATAGGCAGGTGGACCTACAAACTGCACTAATAAAAGGTTCCACTGCATTAGGATTATAAACATTCTGCTCACAACTATGTATAGACTGGCTGTTATGGGCCCCCTCCAGCTCCTGGGCTCTGGTGTGACTGCGCCTGCTGCACCAATGGTAGTTCCGCCCCTGCCCTTTAGGATTTGTAAACTTTCTTTTTTTAATAAAGGAATTACATGAAAATGCACCTAGTGTGTGATTTTTAAAGGGCTATTATAGCATAAAAAATACAGCACTCAAATTAGACCATGTCATTTTTTTATCACTAGCAACCCTGCAAATCTATGTGTTTAACCCCCGATAAGGGTTTAAACACATAGTTAAATGACCCCTTTAAACTACAGAGATCTACTGGTCTTGAGCCGCTGAACCAATCAGCAGTGGCAATCATGCAGTTGGCTTGTATGACTGTTGGCTATGTTCGTGCAGTCCTAAGCAGTATTTATGTGTTTCACTCTCGCAAAGGGAACTTGCAGGATCGCTAGTGCTAAAAGTACATTCTGTAATGAAGTACGCCCTTGAACAAATGTCAGTTTCTTACAATTTTAACAATGAAATGTTTTATTGAATTAGATTTAATTATTATAGTTGAATGAACCTTTACATGAGATTCCTCTGTTGGTATTCATTAACAGATATCTGATTTACAATGCTGTTCAGATTAATTGCCCATGATGAGGTGTCAACTAGCACCTAATTAAAGACAGTTGTATTTCATACTAAATGTGCTTCTGCAAGGTCTTTCACTGTATAATTTATTTACAAAAGAAATTATTTGCAGGACTAACAAATCCAATTTACAGTGGTGAAGCCTATGAAAAGTAATTGTTCTGTTTTAAAGATGCCACACAATAGTGCACTTAAAGGGACAGTAAATACTTTGAGATTTTGAGATTTAAAATAAAATGTTTAGTTATTATGCATAATGAAACAACTTTAAAATATATTTTAAATATTTATTTGCCCCCTTCTCATGTAATTTAGCTCTTAAAATTGAGCAATTTCTAGAACATGAAGAGCACCCAGCTGGCTTCTCAAAGCTAACTCTGCTACATATCTTTCATTAATCGGCTTTAACTGATAACAACTGCAATAATAATAAATACAAAAATTAAAACCATGTTGTCTGCTGACTAAAGCTCCTCCAAATAAGGAATATGGTAGGTGGAGTTGGGCTTTTAAAGGGACATAAACCGCTACTTACTTAGGTATCTCTTCAACAAAGAATAAAATGAAACAGAGCAAATCGGAAATGTTTTTAAAATTGTATTCTCTATCTGAATAATGAAAGACATTTTTAGGGTTTCATGCCCCTTTAAGTAGAGAGGCAATTGTCCAAGTTCTGAACGTAAACAAAACCTAGAATCTAAACTATTTGTTTGTTCAACCATAATTTACCTCTTTTCACATTAAGTGTACCCACACTTATTATTATATATTGCTTTTTGGAGTACAAATGGGACTTTTTCTTATATGAACTATATGAACTATAATTGAATATGAATAAAATCCAAGTGTGACAAATTAAGATGTAAGTTTTCCATGCACACAAATTGTTATAGTGAATATACCAATCCCATATTTGAGTTTGTATTGCACAAAAAAGTTATGAGGTCTCATTTGTTAGAAAAAAAGCTGCAAATGGCTTTAACATAGAGATATATACATATCAATGTCTAAATATGTATGTATGTGTGTGTGTGTGTGTATATATATATTTATGTAAATACATATATACACATGAAAATACATCTGTACACACATATAAACACATATGTACACATATATAAAAGCATTGCAGTCGAGTAGATAAAAACATGTTAAAGCATATTTTAGTGTTATACTATGTATTTACTGTAATATTTCACATTCCAATGCTCTGCACATAACAGTATGTGTATATATATATATATATAGAGAGAGAGAGAGAGAGAGAGAGAGAGAGAGAGAGAGAGAGAGAGAGAGAGAGAAAATAACTCATTGTGTAAACCATTTACAAATCTAAACAAGTCAGAAGACTTGCTTTAAAACCAGAAACTCTCTGACTACACTGTTTCCAATGCAGCAAAGGAATCTGGGTAAGATATGCAAATGAGGTTCACAATGACTCACCTTTTTACTTTTAGCCTGCTTTTTAAAGACAGACTTCCCTTTATGCCACAGCACTGCTGCATTACACAGCTTTGATGCTTAGCTAGGGTTAGTACAGTGATTTAGACCAATCCCAGGACAGCTGTTTCATGGTTTTGCCACTCATTAGCTGGGAGTAGGTTAAATCATTGCTTGGTAAAGTTCATTTCTGGGGGAAATTCAACAACAATTAAAATTATGGGGAGGCGAAAAGTGAGTTTAAAATCCTCCACTAAATACAAAATATAGAGAAAATAACTCATTGTGTAAACCATTTACAAATCTAAACAAGTCAGAAGACTTGCTTTAAAACCAGAAACTCTCTGACTACACTGTTCCCAATGCAGCAAAGGAATCTGGGTAAGATATGCAAATGAGGTTCACAATGACAGTGTGGTCAGAGAGTTTCTGGTTTTAAAGCAAGTCTTTTGACTTGTTTAGATTTGTAAATGGTTTACACAATGAGTTATTTTCTCTATATTTTGTATTTAGTGGAGGATTTTAAACTCACTTTTCGCCTCCCCATAATTTTAATTGTTGTTGAATTTCCCCCAGAAATGAACTTTACCAAGCAGTGATTTAACCTACTCCCAGCTGATGAGTGGATAAAAACCACGAAACAGCTGTCCTGGGATTGGTCTAAATCACTGTACTAACCCTAGCTAGTGATGTCGCGAACTTAAAATTTTCGCGAACCGCCATTGAATTCAATAGGCAGGCGAACTTAAAAACCTACAAGGACTCTTTCTGGCCACAATAGTGATGGAAAAGTTGTTTCAAGGTTACTAACACCTGGACTGTGGCATGCTGGAGGGGGATCCCTGGCAAAACTCCCATGTAAAATTACATAGTTTATGCAGAGTCTGCTTTTAACCCATAAAGGGCTTAAATCACCTAACATTCCCAAATTGTTTGCAATAACGTGCTTTAAAACATCAGTAATGATGACGTATCTATCAGGTAGTGTAAGGGTTACGGCCGCATCACAGTGACAGAGCAAACTCCAAGTGTAACGCACTGCAATCAACCGCAAACAGTCCACTTGCAGAACCACGAGATAGGTAGATTTGATAGATAGATATATAGATTACATAGCTCAATCGATGCAATATACATATGATCGATACACTGTACATAGCTCAATAGATGCAATATACATTTGATAGATACGAATTACATCGATCAATAGATGCACTATACATTTGATAGATACGAATGTTATTGAATCAAAGATGCAATATACATTTTATAGATACGAATGACATCAACCAAAATATGTAATATACATTTTATAGATACGAATTACATCGATCAATGGATGCAATCTACATTTGATCGATACGTTTGATAGTTCGATCGATTTGATATATAAATAAATCGATTCAATGGCACAAGCAAACTGAGGATTCAGAAAAACAATTACCAAAAATTTTAATTTTTAATTATTAAGAATACTGTGACAACATATATGATTGGTGTAAATATTTTGAAAGTCGGCCTGGCACACAGGCTGGCAGGCAGGAGAAAAGTGCAATTCAATGGCACAAGCAAATTGAGGATTAAGAACAACAATCAAAAATTTTTTTATTTTAATTAGTAACAATACTGTGACAACAATTATGATTGGTGTAAATATTTGGCAAGACGGCCTGGCACACAGGCTGGCAGGCAGGAGGTAAATGCAATTCAAGGACACTAGGAGACTGAATACTGACAGTCAAAACAGTGATGATTGACAATTTTTGCAATACTTTAAAAGAAATATGATTGCTGGGAATAATTGGCTAGGTGGGCCTGGCACACAGGCTGCAAGGCAGGAGGAAAGTGCAATTCAATGGCACGAGCAAACTGAGGATTCAGAACAACAATTACCAAAAAATTTAATTTCTAATTATTAAGAATACTGTGACAGCAAATATGATTTGTGTAAATATTTTGAAAGTCGGCCTGGCACACAGGCTGGCAGGCAGGAGGAAAATGCAATTCAATGGCACTAGGAGACTGAATATTTGCAGTCCAAAAAATTATGATTTTTTATTTTTTATATACTGTTACAAGAATTATGATTGGTGCCACTAATTGGCTAGTTGGGCCTGGAAAACACGCTGGCAGGCAGGAGGAAAGTGCAATTCAGTGGCACGAGCAAACTGATGAATCACAAGCGATCAATTTGGAATTTTAAAGATTAACAATACTTTTACAACAACTAGGATTGGTGGCACTAATTGGCTAGTTTGTGCCTGGCACACAGGCTGGCAGGCAGGAGGAAACTGCAATTCAATGGCACTAGTAGACTGAATATTTGCAGTCCAAAAAATTATGAATTTTAATTTTTTTGATACTGTTACAAGAATTATGATTGGTGCCACTAATTGGCTAGTTGGGCCTGGCACACAGGCTGGCAGATATGAGTCGTGGATGGTAGGTAGGGCAGCAATTTAACACAGTATGCTGTGTAAGTGACAAAAACACAGGCCTGATAGAAAATTAAGTTAGATTACACTAGCAAAATATTAAAATAATGTTAAGAAGTGCAATGCACATATGAGTGGTCGCACTGGCTGGCTGCTACGTAGGGCAGCAATTAACAACAGTATGCTGTGGAAGTCAGACAGTTAGACACAGGCCTGATAGAAAATAAAATTAGATTACACTAGCATAATGATTTAAATACTTTTTTGGGGGAATTTAAAGAAAAAGGTTACATATGAGTCGTGGCTGATAGCCTTGGAAGGGCAGCTATTAAAAACAGTAGGCTCTGTAAGTCAGATACACACACGCCTGATAGAAAATACTATTAGATTACACTAGAAAAATTATTTAAATTATTTTTTTTGGGGGGGGGAATTAAAAAAAGGTTAAACACATATGAGTCGTGGCTCATAGACTAGGGAGGGCAGCAAGTAAACACAGTAGGCTCTGTATGTCAGCAAAACACACAGGCCTGATAGAAAATGTTATTAGATTACACTATCAAAAAAATTAAAACTTTTTTTTTTATATTTAAATTAAGGTGAAGAAGATATGAGTGGTGGCTGCCTGGCACAGACCAATTAACCAAAAGACTGAAAAAAATGAGGTATATTAATGCTGTGTGAGCCTGACAGACACAGGCCTGATAGAAAATGTAATTAGATTACACTAGCAAAATTATTTTAAAAAATTTTTTTAAATTTAAAATAAGGTTATAAACGGATATTAACACTGGTGGCTGGCACAGAGCAATGAACCAGAGTATATGCTGTGTGACACAGGCCTGATAGAAAATGAAAAAAAATTACACTAGCAAAATAATTAAAATTTTTGGTTAGTTAAATTTAAACTAATGTTGTTAGGGAGATATCAGTGGTGGCAGTAATCACAGCATATGCTGTGAGGCTTAAACACACAGGCTGAAAGCCAGGCAAATGCTAATAAAAATACGAAAAAAAAAAAAAAAACGGCACGAAATATAGCCCTAAAAAAGGGCTTTTTGGGGTGCTGTCCTTGCAGCAGAGATGAGTGGAGTCCTTCTGGACTGTAGTGGACACTAAATACACTAGCCTAGCTATATATTTCCTATTAATGTCAGCAGCACAAACACAACACGTCCTCTCACTAAGAAAGCAAGGTCGTTATGAGTCTAAAATAGCGGCTTCCGAGTAGCTTGGAGGGTCTGTGAGGGAGTGTCTGATGTTGATTGGCTCTAATGTGTCAGACGGCTGTGACATACAGGGTCAAAGTTTCCTCAATGATGACACATAGGGGGCGGATCGAACATCGCATGTGTTCGTCTGCAGCCGCGAACAGGCTATGTTCGCTGTGAACCGTTCGCGGGCGAACAGTTCAGGACATCACTAACCCTAGCTAAGCATCAAAGCTGTGTAATGCAGCAGTGCTATGGCATAAAGGGAAGTCTGTCTTTAAAAAGCAGGCTAAAAGTAAAAAGGTGAGTCATTGTGAACCTCATTTGCATATCACTACCCAGATTCCTTTGCTGCATTGGGAACAGTGTAGTCAGAGAGTTTCTGGTTTTAAAGCAAGTCTTTGGTTTACACAATGAGTTATTTTCTCTATATTTTGTATTTAGTGGAGGATTTTAAACTCACTTTTCGCCTCCCCATAATTTTAATTGTTGTTATATATATATATATATATATATATATATATATATATATATATATATATAGATAGATAGATAGATAGATAGATAGTACCAAAATACCATTGTATATATGTATTTATGAATACATAGAAAATTGGAATGGGAAATATTCATGTTGGGTTTCTTGAACATGTTTGCGTGTGAGTAGTGTGTTAGTTTTTTTTTTCCCACTCTTCTTGCTCCATTGATTTCTATGGAGGAATACGTTTGCATGGTACCAATTATTCTAACTTCTACTTTTTTGCGTGCATCAGGTTAGCACTCAAGCGAAAACTTTACTTTCAAATTGTAATACGAGCGCTACCCGATGCACGCAAAAAAGCGTACTTCTAGAAGAGTTAGCGCAGGAGCGATAAATACCGCTCCACTCGTAATCTGTCCCTGTATTGGCTCATAAAGTGAAATGCAGGAGTTGCCTTAAATGGGGGTATTTCAGGGGCATGTACCCAATTTAAACTGAAATTGTTGGATGCCTCCTTTTAGATGGTGGTAGGGTGTGAGCACCATCATTAAGTGTCACTTAGGGGCTCTATATCTGATGCTGTTAGTTTCACTGTTACTCTCCGAATCCTGTGCAAGAATGGTGTAAGCCTTTTCTGCATCACAACATCCTAATATACTGCAGAAGTGGATTTTTTTTTTTTAAACTCATACCTAATACTAAATCCCTCAACCCACCCACAAATTCCCACCTCACCCCCCCTATTCCCACTACTAAATAACACTGGAAAGGTTAAATTATTATTATAATTTGGGCTTTTTAAAAGAAAACTTATAGTTAGAAAAAGAAAAAAGAAAAGGTTGGTCAGACAACTAAACGCAGACAAAGGTCAGTGATCAGAAACAGCAGGAAATGGTTAAAAACTTAAAAATTATAGAAAGGGCTAAATTGTAACTAAAACACCCCTAAAGTACTGAACAGTACTATAGAGATCACAGTAATAACACTGTGATCCGCAATAAAAGAAAAAAATAATATATATATATATAAGCAAAAGGTATATGAACAACCGGTAGCCCGAACCTTTTTGGAGAGAGGGCACAGGGTTACGGACATGAGATTCTGGATAATAGACCATGTTCCAGCACCGAGGAGAGGGGGCAACAAAGCCAAGACCCTGCTACAGAAAGAAGCCAGATGGATACATGAACTTGGCACCCTGGTACCCAGGGGCCTTAATGTCCAAACTGGGTGGCAAGCATTCCTGTGATGAGTCCTTTAAATAATATGACATTCAATGCCCTATGGGAGTCCACGATTACATTTCAATATGAGAGTACACGATTCTGACGCATAGAGGGTCAGCACATTTGCCTGGTAATATATATAATAATTAACATCAAATATTCTAGTTGCTGACTTGGTTGACTAATGTATTGTCCATCCTGTGGTTGCAACGTTGTGGGAGTTACCTTTAGTGGATCTTGGTTGAGATGTTGTTTAGAATTGAAGTGAACAAACGTAAAAGGATCTTACCAGCACCAAAAATGCTAGTACACAAGCTCCTAGTTGCAAGATCTCTCAACCAGATCTCCAATAGGAAACAATATATGGCTATGAGGAGCGCTTAAACAACCCCCAAAGGGGTTCTTAGCTAAAGGTAGAGTCAGCGGGAAAACTAAAAATAGAGATAAGAAATGACTTATATAAAAACAATAAGTTTATTCAGACTCCTAAACATACAATATTCTAAATCCTAACATACAATTAGTACATACAACCTAAAATCTTTTAAAACTTCTAAAAATTCCCTTGAGTAAAATAGTATATAAAACAGAATATAAAACTGTAACCAAGGTTGCTATCAAGTTCTATATACAAGTGGTAGATGATACAGTCCCTACTGGTAGCAGACTCTATATGAACTCTACATATAATATATTACATATTATATATTTCTCACTATACTATGCAAAATGCCCTATGTGTTATATTCAAAGGCAACTAATATAACATAAGGGCTCTAAAAAACATAGAGACTCAAAAACAGTGTAAATTAAACATAGTAAATTATGCAAAATTTTGATGCAAAATAAATAGTGTGTAATAGTGTCCAAAAGGTCCAAATAAATGTCCAAAATAAATATCCAAAAATGAGTCTGAATTCTTCCCAAAAAATCCAATATAAATCCAATAAAAATCCAATAAAAAACCAAGTGTGATTAATCCAAAAAGAATGTATATATGTATCCCAAGAAAAATATGCCAAAAAAATGAACCAAAAAATATGTGCTAATCACAAGGTGTACACCTAAAAATTGTGTGAGAGTGTCTCCCAGAAAATATATGTGTGGATAAAAGTGAATAAAAATGAGTAAAAAACAAATTCAACTCAAAAATATATCCAAAGTAATATATCCTTGAAATAATATTGTGTAAACTTCTCCTTAATGTGCTGCTTTGTACTTGGTTCCTCTATATGTGTTTCTAATCTGAGTGGGGTATTTCCATAGCGTGAAATGTCTTACAATATCTTCAGTATCCTATGCAAAAAAATAAAAGAACATAGTGCAATAATGCTACTACAGTGGTGTATGAGTAGGTATTGAACTCACCAAATAAGAACCTGAGCCGTAATATCAGCAGTCTACGCGTTTCGATCCTTCTGGATCTTTCTCAAGACTGATACCGTCTTCTATCTGTCCTACCTTAAATATGGTGTTTGCTCCAATCGTTAGTTTTCAAAAAAGACCGCCAATCTTAATGGCGCCAAAAACTATTTCCTGTTTCCAATATGTGACCCGGACATGTAAGTGAAGAATGATCTATGTTCCGGATGTGTCCCCTTGTGTGTCAGCTCCTTATTTTATGTTCACTTGTTGGTCTATATTTATCGTGGACGTGGTCCCACTTCTCCGCTCACGTATCCAGTATGTGTTTTATTCTAGCTGAACGAATAGGTTGTTTGATGACGTAGTAAGATGGGTTGGTGAATATAGGGTATGAATTTGGTTCACCCTGCCCAATATAGGTCTCTTTTGAGACTCGTACTGTCATAGGTACTAGATATATATTTGGTCACTGGGAGTTAGGTTAATTGGGTCTTTTATTTTCTTTTTATTTGTTTATTTTCACTATTATTTTTTATGTTTAGCGATAGAAGTCTATTATTGTGGGTTGAATGTTGGAGGTTTGTCGCCTTTGCTGACTGTTTTACACTATTTGTCCTGTCCTGGATATGTTCTATATAATAAGCTATAGGAGTACTTGGCTGCTATAAGATATTAAGTTATGTGTTCCAATTGTACAGACTCATTTATATTTAGTTTAGTGTTATGTGGAATGGCCATGGGTTACCTGTTGAAACCCATTATTCGAACTAGGGGATGCTGATGAGTTCATATCTGTTGAGTATGTGTGGTTGGTGGGGCACATTCTCATATGATGGATCCACATATGAAGAGGCGTTAATGGCGGTGGCTGAATATTCAGAGAGCCGTATGTTAAACTTTGGCTTAGGTGGGTAATAGACAAGGTTATATGCTAGATCGGGTCTCGCTCTCCTTTGCCGTATTGGAGATGTATGTTTGCATTGACAGTAGGTAGGTTGTCAGTCCGGGCTTAGTGACCGTGTTACTATTGGTGAGGCTAATACCTTCCCAGCCTATTAGAAGGGAGGTGTGTCGATGATAAACCTATTGCGGCCGAAGGGGAGGCACCCCTTCCACTGTCTGCGTGTGTAGACACTTTAGGTCTTTTTTTTTTATAATATCTTTATTGAACATAATTTTTGTTTACAAAAGAAAAGCAAGGAGTAACAGGGCAAGCAAAAAAGAGCATATCATCTATACAGAGCCAGCCGCTATTACCAATCACCATTTATATAACATATACATTTTTATCATCTTATATGATTAGCAAAATTACCCAGCCTTATGAAACAAATAATGAATACTTTTCTGAATAATAAATAATAAAAAAAAGAAATCAGACAAAAAAAGTAGGTGAAAATGAAAAAAAAAAAAAAACGACCCGGCCCCCCCCCACCCCCAACCAACCTCTCTAAAGTTCACAACCCACATAGGAGGAAATTCATTCAAAAGTGCCAAATCTGCAAAACAAAAGTTGGATTTCTTTAATAAATGCCACCATAGAAGGAGCTGCAAAAGCTAGCCAATTCCTAATAATCAGGAACCTAGCAGTTAAGATGACAATTTTTAACGCATATTGGTAATGTGGAGGCAAATCACTTAAAAATATTATCTTTAGGGCATAACCATAAGATATGCAATACATTAGCAGCAGGATATCGACATCGATTACAAACAAAAATCTGCTTAGGAAAGAAACACAACATCTTAAGCGGTGATAGATAATAGTTATTAATACGTTTAAAGTGGGATTCTTTCCAATTTATCGGAATAACACATTTATCTAAGGAAACAAAACTTTGATTAATGGTGTCCGCCTCAATCCCCGGGAACGTACTAGTCCAAACATTACATAGCTTATCAAGAAAAGGCAGGCTTTGTTTAGCTAACATGAGATCATACACTAAAGAGATTGCAATGTTACCTCTCATATGGCTATTGATACATATATTAATCTCTGCCCAATTACTAAAAGCCGCTGATATACCAAACTGCTTGTAGTATAAATGGCGTAATTGGAAATAGGCAAATAAATTATTCTCAGATAGGCCAAATTGATGAAAGAGAGCCTCATGAGGGAGGATTTCCATACTCTCTGAAAGAGCTTGAACCACATATTTAAGCCCCTTTTCCTCCCATAAGGCAAAGATTTTATATTGATTCCCTGGAATAAAACCAGGATTTCCAACTATGGGTAGAAAATTTGAAAATATGGTTCAACTTTCAAAATACTGCAAAACTTTTGCCAAGCGATAATAATAACATTTTTAAATGTAATCAATAGTTTAATTTTAGGAGTTAGTGTCTGCGGAGGACAATGTAGAATAGCCTTCAGAACAAACGGTTGTATGAGAAAACTTTCTAAATCAATAGTTGCAAAATTATCAGAATCTGTAATCCAGTCCAAAGCGATTATAACTAAAGTGGCAAGATTATAAAGTCTGAGATTAGGTAGCACCAAACCCGCTGCATTGCGTTTTGACATCAATCTATTTAAAGATATACAGGATTTTTTCCCACCCCAAATAAACCTAAATAGACACCTATGAAATTCTTGTAAATCTATATTAGTAAATAATAGAGGTAAATTCTGAAGTGGGTACAAAATGCGTGGGAAGATAATTGTTTTGAATAAGCTAATTTGAGCTGAGATAGAGAGAGGTAAAGAGGCCCATAACTCAAGATCTTTTTTGGCCTTCTGTAATACTGGACGCAGATTTAAATTGTACCATTTTTGCGGATTTTTATGGAGCATAATACCTGAACGATGCCACTGTTTTAAAGGGGTGCTGATGATAACTAGCCCTGGATTTATTAACCTACATAAATTCACTTTTCTGATAATTAATTTTATAACCAGAGAAAGAGCTAAATTTCACTAACATATGCAGAATTAAAGGGACACAGAACCCAAATTTTTTCTTTTGTGATTCAGATAGAGAATGCAATTTTAAGCAACTTTATAATTTACTCCTATTATCATTTTTTCTTCGTTCTCTTGTTATCTTTATTTAAAAAAGAAGACATCTAAGCTTTTTTTTTTGGTTCAGTACACTGGACAGCACTTTTTAATTGGTGGCTGAATTTATCCACCAATTAGCAAGGACAACCCAGGTTGTTCACCAAAAATGGGCCGTCATCTAAACTTACATTCTTGCATTTCAAATAAAGATACCAAGGCCTAGATTTCGAGTTCGGCGGTAAAAGGGCTGTTAACGCTCCGCGGGCTTTTTTCTGGCCGCACCATAAAATTAACTCTGGTATCGAGAGTTCAAACAAATGCTGCGTTAGGCTCCAAAAAAGGAGCGTAGAGCATTTTTACCGCAAATACAACTCTCGATACCAGAGTTGCTTACGGACGCGGCCGGCCTCAAAAACGTGCTCGTGCACGATTCCCCCATAGGAAACAATGGGGCTGTTTGAGCTGAAAAAAAACCTAACACCTGCAAAAAAGCAGCGTTCAGCTCCTAACGCAGCCCCATTGTTTCCTATGGGGAAACACTTCCTACGTCTGCACCTAACACTCTAACATGTACCCCGAGTCTAAACACCCCTAGCCTTACACTTATTAACCCCTATTCTGCCGCCCCCGCTATCGCTGACCCCTGTATATTATTTTTAACCCCTAATCTGCCGCTCCGTAAACCGCCGCCACCTACGTTATCCCTATGTACCCCTAATCTGCTACCCCTAACACCGCCGACCCCTATATTATATTTATTAACCCCTAACCTGCCCCCCACAACGTCGCCGACACCTGCCTACACTTATTAACCCCTAATCTGCCGAGCGGACCTGAGCGCTACTATAATAAAGTTATTAACCCCTAATCCGCCTCACTAACCCTATCATAAATAGTATTAACCCCTAATCTGCCCTCCCTAACATCGCCGACACCTAACTTCAATTATTAACCCCTAATCTGCCGACCGGAGCTCACCGCTATTCTAATAAATGTATTAACCCCTAAAGCTAAGTCTAACCCTAACACTAACACCCCCCTAAGTTAAATATAATTTTTATCTAACGAAATAAATTAACTCTTATTAAATAACTTATTCCTATTTAACGCTAAATACTTACCTGTAAAATAAATCCTAATATAGCTACAATATAAATTATAATTATATTATAGCTATTTTAGGATTAATATTTATTTTACAGGCAACTTTGTAATTATTTTAACCAGGTACAATAGCTATTAAATAGTTAAGAACTATTTAATAGTTACCTAGTTAAAATAATAACAAATTTACCTGTAAAATAAATCCTAACCTAAGTTATAATTAAACCTAACACTACCCTATCAATAAAATAATTAAATAAACTACCTACAATTACCTACAATTAACCTAACACTACACTATCAATAAATTAATTAAATACAATTCCTACAAATAAATACAATTAAATAAACTAGCTAAAGTACAAAAAATAAAAAAGAACTAAGTTACAGAAAATAAAAAAATATTTACAAACATAAGAAAAATATTACAACAATTTTAAACTAATTACACCTACTCTAAGCCCCCTAATAAAATAACAAAGCCCCCCAAAATAAAAAATTCCCTACCCTATTCTAAATTAAAAAAGTTACAAGCTCTTTTACCTTACCAGCCCTGAACAGGGCCCTTTGCGGGGCATGCCCCAAGAATTTCAGCTCTTTTGCCTGTAAAAAAAAACATACAATACCCCCCCCCAACATTACAACCCACCACCCACATACCCCTAATCTAACCCAAACCCCCCTTAAATAAACCTAACACTAAGCCCCTGAAGATCTTCCTACCTTGTCTTCACCATCCAGGTATCACCAATCCGTCCTGGCTCCAAGATCTTCATCCAACCCAAGCGGGGGTTGGCGATCCATAATCCGGTCCAGAAGAGGCTCCAAAGTCTTCCTCCTATCCGGCAAGAAGAGGACATCCGGACCGGCAAACATCTTCTCCAAGCGGCATCTTCGATCTTCTTCCATCCGGAGCGAAGCGGCAGGATCCTGAAGACATCCAGCGCGGAACATCCATCCGGACCGACGACTGAACGACGAATGACTGTTCCTTTAAGGGACGTCATCCAAGATGGCGTCCCTCGAATTCCGATTGGCTGATAGGATTCTATCAGCCAATCGGAATTAAGGTAGGAATTTTCTGATTGGCTGATGGAATCAGCCAATCAGAATCTAGTTCAATCCGATTGGCCGATCCAATCAGCCAATCAGATTGAGCTCGCATTCTATTGGCTGATCGGAACAGCCAATAGAATGCGAGCTCAATCTGATTGGCTGATTGGATCAGCCAATCGGATTGAACTTGATTCTGATTGGCTGATTCCATCAGCCAATCAGAAAATTCCTACCTTAATTCCGATTGGCTGATAGAATCCTATCAGCCAATCGGAATTCGAGGGACGCCATCTTGGATGACGTCCCTTAAAGGAACAGTCATTCGTCGTTCAGTCGTCGGTCCGGATGGATGTTCCGTGCTGGATGTCTTCAGGATCCTGCCGCTTCGCTCCGGATGGAAGAAGATCGAAGATGCCGCTTGGAGAAGATGTTTGCCGGTCCGGATGTCCTCTTCTTGCCGGATAGGAGGAAGACTTTGGAGCCTCTTCTGGACCGGATTATGGATCGCCAACCCCCGCTTGGGTTGGATGAAGATCTTGGAGCCAGGACGGATCGGTGATACCTGGATGGTGAAGACAAGGTAGGAAGATCTTCAGGGGCTTAGTGTTAGGTTTATTTAAGGGGGGTTTGGGTTAGATTAGGGGGATGTGGGTGGTGGGTTGTAATGTTGGGGGGGGGGTATTGTATGTTTTTTTTTACAGGCAAAAGAGCTGAAATTCTTGGGGCATGCCCCGCAAAGGGCCCTGTTCAGGGCTGGTAAGGTAAAAAAGCTTGTAACTTTTTTAATTTAGAATAGGGTAGGGAATTTTTTATTTTGGGGGGCTTTGTTATTTTATTAGGGGGCTTAGAGTAGGTGTAATTAGTTTAAAATTGTTGTAATATTTTTCTTATGTTTGTAAATATTTTTTTATTTTCTGTAACTTAGTTCTTTTTTATTTTTTGTACTTTAGCTAGTTTATTTAATTGTATTTATTTGTAGGAATTGTGTTTAATTAATTTATTGATAGTGTAGTGTTAGGTTAATTGTAGGTAATTGTAGGTAGTTTATTTAATTATTTTATTGATAGGGTAGTGTTAGGTTTAATTATAACTTAGGTTAGGATTTATTTTACAGGTAAATTTGTTATTATTTTAACTAGGTAACTATTAAATAGTTCTTAACTATTTAATAGCTATTGTACCTGGTTAAAATAATTACAAAGTTGCCTGTAAAATAAATATTAATCCTAAAATAGCTATAATATAATTATAATTTATATTGTAGCTATATTAGGATTTATTTTACAGGTAAGTATTTAGCTTTAAATAGGAATAAGTTATTTAATAAGAGTTAATTTATTTCGTTAGATAAAAATTATATTTAACTTAGGGGGGTGTTAGTGTTAGGGTTAGACTTAGCTTTAGGGGTTAATCCATTTATTAGAATAGCGGTGAGCTCCGGTCGGCAGATTAGGGGTTAATAATTGAAGTTAGGTGTCGGCGATGTTAGGGAGGGCAGATTAGGGGTTAATACTATTTATGATAGGGTTAGTGAGGCGGATTAGGGGTTAATAACTTTATTATAGTAGCGCTCAGGTCCGCTCGGCAGATTAGGGGTTAATAAGTGTAGGCAGGTGTCGGCGACGTTGAGGGGGGCAGATTAGAAGTTAATAAATATAATATAGGGGTCGGCGATGTTAGGGGCAGCAGATTAGGGGTACATAGGGATAACGTAGGTGGCGGCGATTTGCGGTCGGAAGATTAGGGGTTAATTATTTTAAGTAGCTGGCGGCGACGTTGTGGGGGGCAAGTTAGGGTTTAATAAATGTAATACAGGGGTCGGCGGGGTTAGGGGCAGCAGATTAGGGGTACATAAATATAACGTAGGTGGCGGTCGGCAGATTAGGGGTTAAAAAATTTTAATCGAGTGGCGGCGGTGTGGGGGGACCTCGGTTTAGGGGTACATAGGTAGTTTATGGGTGTTAGTGTACTTTAGGGTACAGTAGTTAAGAGCTTTATAAACCGGCGTTAGCCAGAAAGCTCTTAACTCCTGCTATTTTCAGGCGGCTGGAATCTTGTCGTTAGAGCTCTAACGCTCACTTCAGAAACGACTCTAAATACCAGCGTTAGAAAGATCCCATTGAAAAGATAGGCTACGCAAATGGCGTAGGGGGATCTGCGGTATGGAAAAGTCGCGGCTGTAAAGTGAGCGTTAGACCCTTTAATCACTGACTCCAAATACCAGTGGGCGGCCAAAACCAGCGTTAGGAGCCTCTAACGCTGGTTTTGACGGCTACCGCCGAACTCCAAATCTAGGCCCAAGAGAATAAAGAACATTTGATAATAGGAGTAAATTAGAAAGTTGGTTAAAATTTCTTGCTCTAACTGAATCATGAAAGAATTTTCAGGATATGTGAGCCCAGCTTCCTAGTAAATTATCCCTCAACCAAATTGCCAGAGGTTCAAGTGCCACGTTAAATAATAGAGGGGACAGAGGGCATCCCTGCCTTGTACCCCTCTCCAGTATCAGTATCAATTTAGGCAACTGGATACCATTAATAATCAAATAAGAGATCGGTGAATTGTAGATTTTACGAACAAAGGTCATAAATTGATCCTTGAAACCAAATTTTTCAAGCACCTTAAATAAGTATTGCCAAGTGATAGAGTTGAACACTTTTTCTGCGTCAAGAATAAGAAGCGCAATTTCAGGAGGGATATTATTTCTCTTACCCTTTTCTAAATTCCAGTAATAATCTAATAATAAAGTAAATTTCCGAATATTTTTGGCAGAATTTCTGCCGGCCATAAAACCTGTCTGATCAGGATGAATAATGTAATCTAGACATTTAGCTAACCTAAAGGTTAAGATTTTGTAGTCCGTGTTAAAGACCAAGATTGGTCTATATGAAGCTAGGTCTTCTGCATCTTTATCTTTCTTTAAAATCAAGGTAACATTAGCCGCAGAGAAATAATTGGACATAGAATTATTGGAACAGAAATAACCGTTAAATAATTTTTCTAGTGTAACTTTTAGATCCTCAGCTAAAATTTTATAATACTCGGCTGGCAGGAAGTCCGGACCTGCTGCTTTATTCTTTCTTGTTTTTTCTATTGCTTTAAGGATTTATTCCCCCAAGATCGGCACATTTAATGTTTTAAGTTGGTAATCAGGAATTTTAGGCAGGTTAATTTTAGTCCAAAAGTTTTCTAAATTATTAAAATTAATCTCGGCCTTATTATAATTTTTTTTAAAAAAAGTATGGATTGCTTGACTAATATTTTCTGAGTCCACATATCTACTCGCATCTGTTTTAATTGCAGCTATAAAATTCCGTCTCTTTCTGTTATTAACTAATCTAGCTAGATGTTTAGCTGAGCATCCAAAAGAACCTTTGAATTGAATATTCAATTTTAACTCCTCTGTGAGCGACTTCTTTTTAAGAAAAATGTCACAATCTCTTCTAGCTAGGCAGTACAATTCCCAATTTTTTTTAGATCTATCAATAAAAAAAAATTCTATATGCATTCCTTACTCTATTTGCAGCTTGAATTTCAGCTGCCCTATTTTTTTATTCCAAGCGTATAGATATGACTGGATTTCTCCTCTCAACACAGCTTTTGGAGGCCTCCCAGAAGGACTTGATTTTATTAAAGCTTGCAAGCAATGTTGAGGGCGACATAATCTTTCCATTTCTGTCTCAGCCACAGAATAAATCTAGGATTATTAACCCAAAAACGTGGAAAAGCAAAATTTTGACCACCATTTTTTGGTCTTGCTAGGGCAGGAAAAGAAAGAGAAATAATTGCATGATCAGAGATTTCTATGTCATTTATCCAAGGAATTATCTTCATTATAGCGAGAGATTCTGAGACAAGTAGTATATCAATCCTTGAAAAGGTGTGATGAGCCTTTGATTCACAAGAGTAAACTTTAGCATCTCTATTTACAATCCTCCAAATATCAATCATCTTAAGTTTACTAAGGAAAGATTTAAGAATTTTTGCACTTCTATTATACTCTTTCAGTCTTTTCCTTGACATTCTATCTAATTCAGGGCAAGGAGAGATATTAAAGTCACCCCCTATTATCAGATTTTGTACTCTAAAAGGGTATAATTTAACTTTCAATTTTTCCCAAAATATAGGGCTATGAACGTTTGGACCATATATATTACATAATACAAGACAAACACCATTAATCATTACCTGAGCAATAATATATCTAGCTTCTGGGTCCAGATCAGTGTTTATTATCTTAAAATCTAAGTTTTTATGGAATAATATCGCCACTCCGGCTTTCCTATTTCTAGACACTTTAGGTCTTGCCGAGACAGCTGATCTTGCAACTGAACGGATCCACAGTGGTACTCATCCGGGCAGGGGGATAGGAGGTTACATAGCCATCCCGTAGTGATATTTACCCAGGGGCTATAAGATTGTGTATATATTGAGTATTTTCGGTTGTGCCGATTTTTGTTTTTGTTTACACTAGTAACTATGACTCCCATTGGGGGTGAGGCGGTCTGGTTTAGCCAATAAGGGTTGTTGCGGACAGTTCCATTTGAATGCTTTAATGGGGACCTTCTGTTTTAGGGAGATGGTAGTAAGTGGAATCTCGCACCACGTCCTAATGATACACATTGTTATTTTTCAATTTCTTACTTTATATAATAGCATTATTGCACATGTTAATTCATTACATTTGTTTCATTTTGTTGTACTAAAGTGTTATGTTTCACATTTGGGCTCTCTTATAGTACAGCCCCTTATATCTGTGCACACGGTCTCCAGGGATTGGTGGCCTCACTGGGGGAGGGTTTTACAGGCCTTTATAAGTGTGCATGTTTGTATACTCGGGTTGTCAGAAGAAGGGACGTTTGAGGTCCCGAAACGTCACAAATAAATATTTTTGTACACAGTATTCTGAAGTCCAGTGAGTGCTTCAACTTATCTACCTTGCATATATATATATATATGTACTGTGTGTGTGTGTGTGTGTGTGTAATATATTTTTTATTTATATAATAGCTGTTTGGAACTGTGGGGCACTTTGTATTACTGATCTATTTTCCTCTTTTGCCTCAGATCTCAGTGAGGCAAGAGAGGAAGCAGATACAGTGCTGAGAGCCAATGATTGCACTTATTGGCTATCATATTATATCAGTGCCACTGTTGCTCTGCGCTGATTGGATCCTGTGGGACTGTTTGAGTTGCTAGGCACATCCCACTGCTGGATCCAGCACTCATGTCGCAATGGAGGGGAAGCAGGACACCAGAAATGTTAGGGTATGTCATGCCATCCAACCAGTGTTAAAGCCCAGAGCTTTTAGGACAGCATGGAACGTCCTAACATCGTCTAGGGTTAATTTTTTTTTATAAATGTTAAGACTTGGCTGATATGCTATTCGATAGAAACACAAGAGAAATGTTTTGTAATTACAAGTTTACTGTCTTTTGTTTTAAAATCAAGGACTACAATTAAATTACTTGCTATACAGCGCCAACATTACAAGATACAAGCTCCCAAAATGAGATCACTAAAAGCTCAAAGATAATAGATATGAATAGAAGGAGGGAGCGCCTAAAAAAGGCTAAAGTATCTACATATGCTAAAATATCAAGGTTAAAAATTAATTAATTACAAACAACATATGGTAGGGTACCCTATACACAATTCAGCATGACAGATAAAAACTATTAAAAACAATTAAACACAAATTTGTAAGGAAATAATATAGCTGTGAATAAAAATAAGTGTCCTAGAAAAAAAAAAAAAAAAAAAAAAAAAAAATATATATATATATATATATATAGTCCAAAGTGAATATGTGTCCTTGATAAGTGTCCTCTGTGAATGTCTAATGTGTCCAAATCCAGTGTTCCCAAAAAATTAACAAAAATAAAAGTAAAAAATCAAAAAATGAAGTATGAAAAATGAAAATTATTGAACCAAAAAGTGAAGCTCCAAAAATCCAATATAATAACCAATATAATTGATACCTGTGAAAACAAAAATTACATAGTGCAATACTGATAAAATAAATTGAGACTATTAGGAATAGGCTTACCCTATTTTCAGACTCGAGCAGGGACTGTCTATATCGACGCGTTTTGGACCAAAACTGGGCCTTTTTCAAGATTTCAACTGCTGTTCAAGATGTCAACTGCAGTTGACATCTTGAAAAAGGCCTAGTTTGGATTTTTAGAGCTTCACTTTTTGGTTCAATATTTTTCATTTTTCATACTTCATTTTTTTATTTTTTTACTTTTATTTTATTTTTTACTTTTTGATTTTATTATTTTTTTGGGAACACTGGATACAACCTCATTAGGATTCACTCACCACACTAGGAGTCTCCATTTGGACACATTGGACATTCACAGAGGACACTTATATTCACTTTGGACACTATATATATATATATATATATATATATATATATATATATATATATTCTTGGACACTTATTTTTATTCACAGCTATATTATTTGCTCACAAATTTGATGATACTTGTCTTGAGGAATTGACCTACCCCTAATCAATTTATCATAATTGTTTTTAATTGTTTTTAATACTTTTTATCTGTCATTCTGAATTGTGTATAGGGTACCCTATCGTATGTTAAGTTTTTAATAAATTATTTTTTAACCTTGATATTTTAGCATATGTAGATACTTTAGCCTTTTTAAGGCGCTCTCTCCTTCTATTCATACTTAAAATCAAGGACTTAACTGAAGCGTTTTCTGCCATGTATATAAAAGAGCAGCACTCATTTATGGAATATGTTAAAATATGTTTTGCATGTTTTTGTTTTGCCCAGTGGCTGATGGGAATAACTTTTACATGCATCATAAAGATGTATGTCTACATTTGGGTTTCAATTATTCTGCATTCAGTAGGCCACTGTTGAATTTGTTACAGGTTTTTTTTAAATGCCTAGTCATTCCTTGAAGCTAAATATATAAATGTATAAAGCAGCTTATTCATAATCTTAAGCATTTCCATTGTCATTCTACATTGTTAGACATGTTTAATTATTCCTTTTGTTATACTAACCCATTGAGAATGTGTAATCACTTAGTATTTTGTATTTGACTGTTCAAATAATAACAATTAAGATCCATATGGGATGATTTGCTGCATACAAAGTCCTCTATTAAAAGTGATAGTACTTCCATAGTTGCTCTGTATATCTAGTTCTGTGCAATTAGAACCATATACTGAGATTTTTTATAAAAAATATTTAATTATGCGTAATACATCAGCTTTGCAGTATATTTCAATTATTTTGCCCACTTTTCATATAATTTGGCTCTGAAAATTGTGCAATCTCTAATGTTCAGAACGTGAACTGCACACTGCTGACTTTCCAAAGCTAACCCTGCAACATATCTGTTTCTTGTTGGCTCAATCAGGCAACAACTGCAAAACAACGTACTTTATACAAACTAAGGGCTCGGTTTCTTTTGAGCAGTTAAAAATGGAGCCGTAAGCTAACGAAGCGGCCGACAGCTAAAAGTAATTTTAGTAATGCATGCGCAATAGGATTTCAGTAGCTCTCATCCTATTGTCTGATTCGAATTTGAAGAAACAAATCAGCCAATAGGAATGCAAGGGACGCCATATTTAATTGTGTACCTTAAATTCACTATTCAGTGTACGGACGATCATACAAAAAGGATCCTCCACGCTCCATGGTTCCGCGGTAGCCGGTCTTCAGTTCCACGGTCCTGGATGAAGATAGAAGAGGTTGCCGCTTGGAAGAAGACTTCACCGCCGGACTTCAGGAACCATGAGCACCTATCCGGGGGTTAGAGTTAGGATATTATTTTTTAATTTTATTTTTTAAATTAAGGATTTTGGGCAATTGAAAAAAAGCTGAATGCATTTTTAAGGGCAGTAAAAGAGCTGAATGCCTTTTTAAGGGCAATGCCCATACAAATGCTCCTTTAGGGGCAATGGGTAGTTTAGGAATTTTTAGTGTTAGTTTTTTTTATTTTTGTGGGTGGGGGGTTCTACTGTTAGAGGGGGGACTTTGTATTTTTCAAGGTAAAATAGCTGTTGAACTTAGGGCAATGCCCTACAAAAAGCCCTTTTAAGGGCTATTGGTAGTTTAGTATTAGATTAGGGGGTGGGTTTATTTTGGAGGGGCTTTTTTATTTTCATAGGGATTAGGTTTCATTTTTTTATTTTTGATAATTTTATTTATTATTTTATGTAATGTTAGACTTTTTTATATTCTGTTTAGAGTTTAATACATTTATTATAAGTTGTGATATGGGGGAATGGCGGATTAGGGGTTAATAGTTTAAATAGGTACTTTGCAATGTGTGGGCATGGCGGTTTAGTGGTTAATACATTTATTATAAGTTGCGATGTGGGGGGGATGGCAGATGGGTTTTGAAGTGTCGGGTTAGATTTCAATGGGAAAAAACTTTTTAAAGAGCACCTTTTTCCTGTTTTACACCTATTTGAGCTGGGTGTAATTTTTGTTAGTGTATCGGCAGCCTCTGAAAACGGAAATTTACGGTTTGCACGGGCATTGGAAACCGGGTATTATTTAAAAATTAGCGGCTTCCTATACTTTGTATGGGACACGATAATGTTTTTGGCAGCCAGAAATTGAGTTATAACAGGCCGTTGGAAGCAGTCGATAAACAATATTGCTTCCGACAGCTTATTTATCAGTTTGCAAGTGCACACAAACCAAAATTACAGCTCAATGGAAATGAGCCCAAAGTATCTGTGAATGAAAGAACTTTTCTGAAACTGAGAAGCTGAACCCACTACTCTCTAGATGTTGTTTCACATGATAAGGAAAATGTATTATTTGATATAGACTGATATTCTTGTTTCACCTCTCCAGAAACTACTGCAGCAATCACATTTTCCATATTGCTTACTTGATAATATTAATTAATACCAGTTACCCAATAATTTCATTCTATTTTGCTGTTAAAAAATCTGTATAGCAAGAAGCTGGTTATAAAATATATTTATACAATATATTTTTGGTAGGCAAACTATACCTTCTTTGGTCTTTCGACTTGGAATCAATTGGCTTTTTAGCCAGCCATGATACTGAAACGGCCTTATCACAGGTGGCGAAAAACATAAATTGCATCTACTGTATTTCTGAGGTAAGCGGCACTAATATTGTTTTGCTACTGGATACTTAAAGTAAATAAGCATCATTGAGATCTATAGAAACCAGAAACACATTTAAGGATATTGTTTAAATATTATTATTATTATTATGATGTTGATTAACATGACTCCATCTTGAATATTTTTGTCCCTAGATTTGTTCAGAGACCTCAGGTCTAAAAAGGATCGTTATGATCCATCTTTTGCTTATTAAGCTGTGGTGCATAAACCTCCTATGAAGCAGAGACGTTCTTTGATATTGGGAAATATGATCATTTATAGCAAATTACTCTTTAAAAATTGTTAGTTTTAAACTAACTGGATGAGGTAGATCCCTAATCTACTACATCTAAACCCAGTGTTTATTTATTACATTTATGATTTATAAAATGGTTGTTTTTAGGAATTTGTATCCATATAATCATAACTGAATTTAGAAACTTCATAAAGCAAAATAGAAACAATATTATATGTAAGCAGGAGAGGGAGTGGAGCATAGTGTTTATATTTTGCTGCTTAAAGGGACACTGAACCCTAATTTTTCTATCGTGATTCAGATAGAGCATGCAATTTTAAGCAACTTTCTAATTTACTCCTATTATCAAATTCTTTTTATTCTCTTGGTATCTTTATTTGAAATGCAAGAATGTAAGTTTAGATGCCAGCCCATTTTTGGTGAACACACTGTGTTGTTCTTGCTGATTGGTGTGTAAATTCCCCTACCTAGTGCTTTCCATGGTTCTGAACCAAAGAAATAGCTTAAAAGCTTTTTTTTCAAATAAAGAAAGCAAGAGAACGAAGAAAAATTGATAATAGGAGTAATTTAGAAAGTTGTTTAAAATTGCATGCTCTATCTGAATCACAAAAGAAAATATTTGGGTTCAGTGTCCCTTTAAATAAAGCTTCAGGGCGACTTATCTTTCTACTTTGGAAAAATGTTTTTTTTTTCCCAACAGATTCTTCCTTTTGAGACGGGAATGGCCTTAGAATATAAACTTCTTAAAATGCACAGAGTGGCTAAAAGGGCTTCAGGATTTACTGTGGGATCGGTACTGCTGCCTGCTCGATAATCGCTAGAATGTGCAGTGACATCATATACCTGTTCCCAATATCACAGACTACAACAGAGGATATCTAGTGACTTTGAAATGGAGCAGCGAACCTGCCCAGGAATGTGGGACTTCAAGTGGCCCCATGCAGGGACCCCCCTGCCCAGGTGCAGTGAAGGGAAAAACAATAAGTAATTTAGTTCTTTTCATCATGTGATGGCTATTACTAAGATTGGAAGGGGTCAGTAAGTGATTTACTTTTATGGAGGCTAAAAGGAGGAACTCTCAGTGATGAATATTTGTCTAGGGTGAACCAAGTTATGGGTAGTTGGGTACCATACGATTGGTATCACTACAACATTTTAATGAGTTATAGCTTTGGCAACAATTACAACTAGCCAAAAACCTCTACACTCTTGGTGTTTCTGTAAGCAGTCAGTATCTATAATCAAACTAGGAAGTGAATTACAGCAGAAAATTCCAAGATAATAAAAAATTATAAAAAGCCTGAAGCACAAGTCACTGAAGTTGTGCTAATATTTGCAGTATTTCTATAAAAAAATGTACAAATGCATATCTATCACAAAGCTCAACAACAAAGTAAATATCCAATTTCTTTGTTGTTTGTTGGTGATATTTTATTTATAATACAGGAAGCACTGATAAATATAGATTTCAAACTCTATCATAAAACTGTTGATCTTCTTTATATCGATTCCTTCTTCCACTGCTTTCTTTACAGATTATTC